>NW_027362773.1:227426892-227574392 GCF_046119375.1 Phyllobates terribilis | reverse complement strand
ACACACACACTATATACACACACACACACACACTATACATACACACACACACACACACACACACTATACATACACACACACAGATGTGTGTGGGCAGGTGTGTGTGTGTGTGGGCAGGTGTGTGTGTGTGTGGGCAGGTGTGTGTGATGTCTGTCTGTTTGTGTGTGTGTGTGTGGGCAGATGTCATTGTGTGATGTCTGTTTGTATGTATTTTTGTGTTTCAAATGTGTTTATGCGTGTCTGTATATGTTTGTGTGTTGTGTATGACTGCATGCGGCCTCCTGCTGAGTATAGTTGGCGCCGTGCGGCCTGCTGATGTCTCTGGGGGGGGCGCCGTGCGGCCTCCCGCTGTGTATAGATGGCTACGTGCGGTCCCCTACTGTGTATAGACGGCGCCGTGCGGCCCCCCGCTGTGTATAGATGGCTACGTGCGCCCCCCGCTGTGTATAGATGGCTACGTGCGGCCCCCCGCTGAGTATAGATGTCGCCGTGTGGCCTCCTGCTGTGTATAGATGGCTACGTGCGGTCTCCCGCTGAGTATAGATGGCGCTGTGTGGGCTCCTGCTGTCTCTGGGGGGAGCGTCGTGCGGCATCTATACTCAGCAGAAGGCCGCACGTAGCCATCTATACACGTATACTCAGCAGGAGGCCGCACGTAGCCATCTATACGGCGCCATCTATACACAGCGGGAGGCCGCACGGCGCCATCTATACACAGCGGGAGGCCGCACGGCGCCATCTATACACTGCGGGAGTCTCAGTGCTTTGCAACAGCAGTCAATAAATTCTGCTTGACTAATTCTGAGCACCATAAAGTCTGGTTCGCTTCTAACCTGCTGTCTTCATTTTCAGCTTGCTGAATTCTAACTCATTTACTGTCATTCGAGACGATGCCTTTGCTGGTCTCTTTCACCTTGAATACCTGTAAGTGCTCCACTTAATGTCATATTTTTGATTCTGTTCTTCTTCATCTTATGGCATGTGCAATTGTATGAGCAAGTATTCATATGAATTTATGACCTACTTAAACCTTGGAGGACCTTAAATTTTATTCAATCAAATTTTTTTCCAGTTTAAAACTATGGGACATATATGTGCCTTGGTCCTCAAAGGGTTTTTAAAGGGGCTGCAAACATAAATACGAAAAAAATAATTCAATTAGTGCTTTTTGTGTTCATTTAATTTTTATTTGAAGTCCATTTTTTTTATATACCTTGAAATTAAGCCCTACCCCATGGAATGAAGCCCTACCTACATGACATCTGAGAGCTACATGGATCCCGCTTGTGAGGTGCCTGTCCGTCACTACTATTCAGTTTTAGGGTCCACTCACTAAGCCATATATTCTCTCATGCAAGAGAATAGGGCCAATTATGCTAATGACACTCGGCTCAAACTCTGTCAGAGCTTCAACTGAGTGTGATCCGATTCTCTCGCAGCACAGATATGGAGAAGATGGAGAACTTAATTTCTCCATCTTCTCCATAGTCTCTGTGAGTGTTCATCGGACTGTACTTGGATGACATCCGAGTGCAGTCCAATGTTTTACGTGCACCCGTAGACTTGTATGGGTGCACATGGTCCGAATATCGAATGAGATTATTTTCTCATGCCAATAATCGCACTGTCCCATAGTATAACATAGGGCCGAGTCCTATCCGATAAAACATCACATAGCATTCGGCCGTGTTATATGACAGTGTGAGCGAGCCCTTAGAGTCAAGGAATATTTACATGCAGATGATGATATTACTCTCCAAGTGTATATTTTTTTAGGCGAGTTCATAGTAAATGCTTTGCCTTTTTGACATGTGATCAACTAAAGAACAAGAAAGGTTTAGGACCTCCCCTATAGAGAAACGGAAAATAGTTTGGAGGACTTGCATGTCCTTTTTTATTTATTATGAGAAAATCATAAAAGATCCCGTTTTTTAACCATGCTGTGACTTTCTGCTGAGGGAGAGGGAGAGAGCTGCCCTATTCAGAGTCTGTAATAAGACCTGCTGACAAAAGTGTTGAAGATACAGTCTAATGTGAATTAACAATGAAAAAAAGTTAATTTCACAAATGGCTTGTATTTTTTTTAATACAAACTTTTTTGTCTTTACAGCTCCTTTAAAGGGAATCTGTCATCAGGTTTTTGCCACCTAATCTGAGCGCAGCATAATGTAGGGTTAGAGGCACTGATTCCAGTAATGTGTCACTTACTGGGCTGCTTAGTGTTGTTTTGATAAAATCATTGATTTGTCAGAAGGTAATTATCACTAGATGACTAGTAAGTTCTGTAGGACCCCACCCCCATCACTGATCAGTAGATTTCTGTGTACACTGAGCATGGGCAGAAAGCTGACAATCAGTGGTGTGGGCGGGGCTATACAGAGCGCAGCATTCAGAGAGCTGCTAGATCTGCAGCAGATAAAACGATGATTTTCTCAAAATGACAGCAAGCAGCTGAAAAAGTGACACATCGCTGGAATCAGGGTATCTGCTCCAATATTGTGCTGCTCTCAGATGAGGCAGCACAATTAATATTGTGCCAAATTAATTTCCCGTGAACTATCACATGATCTATCACAGGGGATCATGTGACATGTCACGTGAGTGATAAATCAGGTGTGTGGGGGGGGGGGCGCGCCTTCTAAACTGCCCGGGGCCCTTGCTACTCTTAATCCACCCCTGTCTCCTCCTGTAAAGCAAGTGTCATAGGGTGCATACATAGCATACCTTTTAGTTGTTCAACCCATCATTAAATTGTCACCCATAAATTTTGGTATGTCGCTGAGCATAGCTCCGAGGGGAAGGCTGCCCCCTGTGGACTCGGTTACCTACTGATCCACCATTTCTGCGCTTGCGTGTTGCATCCTGCCGACTACACCAAAATGTTAACAGGTACGCGCATGCAACAGCGCAGACAATGAGGAGACAGTGGTACTTAACAAACAACTATTTATTTGACTAACACAAAATCCCCTACCACTATGGGCTACTCCCAAACTTTAACTATGTTTGTCCCTATATCTGTAGCTGACAGATATACTTTTAGCAACACTATGCATTGCATTTGTGTCATGACCAGCAGACTTGTCTCCCTTGGCAATTGCACAGAGAGCAGCCAGCAGTGGATCTTGATGATTTGCCCAAGTGCATTCAGTGTGGCAGAACGTTCCTCAGACAAACGTTAATAACCTTATTGATAGCAGAAAAGGTGTGTAAATGCATGTATTTCTACACATGACGCTCATACATACATTCTTAATAAATCAAGATGTTTGGTACATTTTATTTCCATCTTTTCCTTATTTGTGGATCATTAACATTTCTACCCATCCTATGATTTCCATAATTCCACAAGCTGGTGTTGCAATTTCACTGTTGAAGATGGTATATGTGGGCACTTTGAAGACATGTGGTTCTCTGATCAGTGGTGGGCCTTTTTATTTTGGAGGCCCTCTTTTTATGAGGTTTAGTGAGTCTGTATATTGAGGTGTTATTGACACCTTTTGCAAGCTAGGTGAACTGCAGAGATGTATCAAAAGCCAATCTTTGGAATGTTTTGAGGACTTGCTGGTGTGGAGTTGGTAGCTGCAAAGATTCTGTGTTTCATGGCAGGGTAGTACAAGCCATTTGAGGCTCATGTCTTACCGAATGAGGGCAGAAGCCAGAGAGACTGACTTGAGCCTTCACAGTGTACAGAGATGGTAATGGTGTGTTGCTATGAGTTTACCCTGAAATCACTGAGCTTTTGTGCCACTGTTGGTCCACCAGGATTTGTGCTGCGCCTGAAATAAAGTTAAATTTGCTTGTTGTCCATGTGTTTTTTTTTGTGCTATCCTCCTTATGGTATCAATAGCATATCAAGATCTAATACCAAACATCTTATGTACTCGAACAAAATAATTTTTATTAATTTAAACACTTTTGACAATAATGCCAAACTTAAAAATGATCGGGTCTCTTATACAATTAAGAAATAGAATTTACATTACCCAAACAGCAATCATAGAAATGAATACTATTGACACTATAATCAAATACAAGATAAGAATCAAACGGTCAATGACATATGCCACCTTATACCACAATGATTTGGATTCTTCCTCATTTTTCGCAAGGGCTAATTGCTGGTGGAACTTTAGGACTTCTAGCAAAAGTCTTTTTAATATCTTTACCCCCACATTGTCTTTTTTCTTTTTTTCAGAGTCATGTTTTAGTTTTTCAACTTCTACACTGGATGATGGCTTCACTTCTGGACCTTTAACATAAAGAACAGAACGATGATTTTAATCGAAATGATTTAGGCTTAAATAGAAACTTATATCAAACCCTCTATATGCTATTTGCTGATGCTACCACACCATCCAGTTTTGGACAGAACAACCCAGCACCTATTCATCACATTATAGGGAACCTGTCACCAGGTTTTTCCTATATAGAGTAGGGCCAGAGCCTTCATATACAGCATTCTATAGTGATGTATATATGTCCCCAATGTGTTCTGCATAACACAAAAAAGAGCCTTTATTGTACTTTCCTATGGCGCAGTCCAGTCCGATGGATGTTGCTTGTCTTCATCCAACACCTCCTCTCTTCTTGTAATTGCCGTCCTCCTTCCCTGTTTCGTGTGGATGACGCGTCATACATCATCAACACAGTGTCCTCCATCACGCTCCTGGGCAGGCACACTGCTCTCTGCCCTGCCGAGGGCAGATCAAAGTACTGTAGTGAGCATGCACCAGAGCTCTTTGCCCTTTCCCTGTGCATGCGCATTACAGTACTATGCTCTGCTCTCAGAAGGGCAGAGAGAAGTACTCCTGCACAGGGGCACGATGGTGGACATTGTGTGGATGAAGTAGGATGCGTTATCCACATGAAGCAAGGAGGAGGATGGCAATTGCAAGAAGAGAGGAGGAGCCAGATCAAGATCAGCGATGCCCATCGGACCCGACCGCGCTATAGCTGAGTATAATAAAAGCTCTTTTTGTGTAATGCAAAGCTCATATGGGACTTATATAAAGCATTCTAGAATGCTCTATATGAGGGTGCACAAGTGCTGGCCCGACTTTATATGGCAAAAACTGTGTGACAGGTTCCCTTTAATTCCCTTCCTACCTAGATAGAGTAGTGTAATAACACTGCCTTGTTTGCCATTGCATCACCTATGGAGACAGGTAGTGTGACAACACAGCTTCTAATCTTAATTAGATCAACATCTAGATTTGTTAGGCCAAGAGAAATACACTATTGTGTTTGTGTTGACTTTTGATTGTGTGTGTTTCCTTGGTGGGTCAAGAAGGGAAGACTAGTATTTGTATAACCCTGAATGTTGACTTCTATTGGTCTGTGAAAAATTATGTTTGCTACTATGCTAATTGCATATTGTACTAAGCCAGCTAATTGTTGATTTACAAGAGCAGGGGGATACCAACTATGCAAATTGATTAAATGCTCAAACAATGAGACCTGAGCCCTACATCTTTTCACCTGACCTGTGACTGATGACCTTAGCCACATATGTAAATATTAAAAGGGTTTTCTATCCTGCTGCAAAGAGAATCAAAGATCAGAGCGACTCTTCAGGACAGTAGTTTGGTAGCATGGCTCCATCCAGAGAGACACAAATTTGGATTCTACAGGATTCCAGCCTAAGGGTACATGGCCCTGACTGGAAGGATACAGATCTGTTCCATTGACCATCAGAGAACCCATGGATACATTTGGGGAAACCAAGTTGGGACAATGAGGTCACCTGGCCCCATGGCTATGATGTTTGGGGTTGCCAGGTGGGAACCTCCGGTCACCTGGAACCCATGGAGACGTTCGGAGAAGCTAGATTGGGACCAGGCGGTCATCTGGCCCCACAGACACTCTTGGAAAAGCCAGGGTGAGACCATCGGGTCTCCTGGCCTTGTATCTCGATGGATGTCAGCTTTCTAAGCTTACCGCTATCTCCTCTCTGTGGGTGACTGCCAAAAGCGGGGGCCACTGGTGGAGGTAGTTGGCCCTGGAAGTCCCAAAGTCACAGTTGATCTATTCCCGGCGGGCCAGCGTAAGGGTGAGACAGTGTAAGTTTGCACCACCTTGGGTATTTGCTGGGACTGTTCTACATGTTTATGGTCTGTTTGGTGGTTCAATAAAGTATTGCCACACAGTTTTACCCTCACCCTGTGTTGTCAGAATAGTATTATGCCCACGGAAGACACCGGGTCTTCACAGGTAGCTCTATATAATTCAAGAACAACCTCTCTAAAAAAAGAGTTGAATCCATCCTGACCTGCTCCTTTATCATGTACTCCGTTCCTCTTTATACATATACCCTAGGAAGCAATCATGTCATAAAAAATATGAACCTTAAATATTAATTTTCCATATACAAACCTTTCGGCATTGACCCATTAGCAATTGCTTCTTGTGTATGTAATGGTTTCTTGAAGCACAGTATTCTTGCTAAATATTTCAGGACAGTAGTCTCCAACCATTGTGGAACATGCGGACGTTTGGCTGTCTGCTCCAATATATAGGAAGAACAGACAGTTCCAAGAATACTGAAGACCATCATGGCCATACAACAAGAAAAAAAAATACCTGTGCAAAGACATAAATTATGTAGTGGATTAAAATCAAAATAGACAAAAGCTAAAATAATAAAAAGAGCATCAAAAAATTGACCACAAACTGTAACAAATGTACTACAATGCCTAAAGATCTAGATGGCCAACAGTAGATTCTGTTCTTCCAATTTGTGCGAATTCACTTGGGTAAATATGACCTTTAAGTTGGAATGTCAAAAATGTGTAAGATATAAAAGACTGATGTGTACCTCAAAAGAAGTTCTGCACTGAAATCTTTCTTGCTAAGGACTAGCTTAACTTAACATATTGTCTAAGCTAGTGACAAATTTATCAGAAACAGGACAGCTGGGGGCTGAGCATAACAAGCGTAGAAGCTATTTGTCAAATTACTCACTTTTTCTGCTCAAGGCAGAATTTCTAGTTTGAGGGCAAAGCAGGGGAAATGACACTTGACATGATATGTCTTTCTCTGTCTTTCAATGAATTATCTCTCTTACTTCCAAGTAATTTCTTTTCCCAGTCACAGAGTAGTCAGATGTTTTCCAGGAAAACACATTGATGTCCTCTCCTTGGTAGAAGCAGAAGTAACGTGATCCTGTGAAGTACAAGTACCAGGATCCACAGAACGAAGTCGCCAAGATGCCTGTACTACAGTTCTGCCTGCTACTTTAGCTAATCAACGTGTATGTGTTTTTTATGTGTTTAATCCCTCCAATGTTACTTTCCTGCCCAATCTGGCATCAGACACAGAGAGATGGAACTGGATGCTAGAGGGTTGATACCCAATGATTATGGTACACTGGTACTATTCATTAGAGAAGGTACCTGTTCGATATTCTTTAGGTATGGCTGGTGGTGTACCTCTGAGCTTGCAGTTGTGTCTTTGTATGTCCCAAGTCAAATCAAACAAGAGATCAAGATCAGATGAAGACTTTAATTAGATTTTCTGAGAATAGTTTTGACATAACTGCTGGCAGATAGATAAGAGACCTGGGTGACTCTTCACCCATCACTCAAGAGCAAATGGATGGAGTTGTGGAGCACTTAGTGAAAGAACCATGGGCACCTTTGGGTAGAGAGTACCCAGTGAGAACTAGTAGTAGTGATACACACTAGATTGCAACTTCACTTATGCAGCTACTAAAACCCTACATGTTTTTTTATACCTTTCTGGGTTTTCCATCTATTGCTGTTGGCTTTGCATGGTCAAGCTACCGACAGACCCCTATAAAGTAAACTTTTTACCCTCTGGAATTCATTAGATTGTCATGACCGACCTGCTGTTTGGTTACGCTCTGGCACTTTACAGGAAAACAGTGTCCCAGTCTCAGTGTGCTGTCAGGTATGGGGTGCATCACATCACATTCACATCACATTCGCTGTCTCCAGGCCTCTATCCTCAGGAGCCACCACACACAATTCAGGGGACACCAAGTTCATTGCACCAAGCAAACGTTTACTAGTCAGTTCAAGTTCATCAGGGTGTAACACGTGGGATAGGTCATAGCACTTCATATTCCTTACTTTCTTAGCACAGCACATCTTCAGCCCTACCATTCATTCCTCCTTGAGTATCCCTTTGCCCACTGGCCCTGTTAGCCCCAGGGATCTCCATCCTTGCTCGACAGAGCACCCGGGATCCATTACCTTCCATCTTGGCGGGTCCCTGTTCGTCTTCCCCTGTACGCCAAAGGACACAATGTGACTGGCAGCCCCTATGCCAGAGCTTGGGCTCCAGGCATGACAGGGGCGTCTGTTCGGGATTCTAGTATGGTGTCCTACTGCCTCGAATGGTAGACACATGCTGACCCTAGCAGCCCACTGGACTTAAACTTCGGCTTGTTACTACACTTCTCTATCTCCCATCACTGCCAGGAAGTTCACACCTTTTAATTACACTATTCCCCACCCACTGGGCTAGTTCTATCCATTAACTATATCCTATACTATAGACTAAACCTATTGTCCTTATCTTATGTCCTATGCCGTTGTTAAGCCACTTAACTATACGAACAGTACTTATACTATCTCAGGTCTAACCCTGTGCTTACCCTGTACTATGCACTACTCACATTATACATTAACACTTTACATTATTATATGCTATACATTACAATCACACAATACAGAAGACGCACATCACTATTCACATTACATAGACAAAACGCATAACACTGTACACATAGCAGAATTGTTGTCTTCAGGGGAAGGAACGCAGCAGAACAGTCCATCATTATTACACATGAAAAGAAAAAAAGACATTGAAGCTGGTAGTAAGAAGTGCTAGGATGTCAAAATGAGGGGCACACAGTCCATGAGCTAAAATTAAAAAGTAAGCCAAAGCAGCTTACCAGTAACCCCAAAGGGGTGAAATGTGGAAAATGCAACAGGTAAAAGCTGGTGATAAGAGGCGCTAAGGCATATAAAATTCAGCAATTACTACCTTTAATAAAGTCCTTGTAAAAACACAATGCTTTTTGACGGCATGCAAGCTGTCTTCATCAGGTGATACAAGGAAATGATATTATAATCATATTATATTTCACAAAAAAAAAAAAAAAAACACTCCTATTTAAAAAATAATAATTGAAAAATAAAAGTATATATACATACACATATACAAACATGCACACACATAAACACACGCATGCGTGCACATGCATGTATATTTAATTTAAAATTAATAAATGTAAAAAATGGTAATAGATGCATTTAATTGTATACGGTAAAAAAGCTATTATAAAGCTCATTTCATTATATTCTCAATAGTAAGATTATGTCCTTCCGGCGCTAAAGTGCCCAATTTAAAAATCCAGAAGCTTTCTTTCTTAATAAGATTGCCCAAACAATTTTGCATACTTTTATCTATATGATCAATAATTGTAAGGGTCATTTGACTAGGGTCCCTCTGATGCACACTATTAAAATGCCTTGATCGACTATGCAATTGATACCCATTTCTGATATTCTGTCTGTGCTTGTTTAAACGGGCATGCATGGTCTGTACCGTGCGGCCCACATACTGAAGACCACACGTGCCCTCCAACAAATAAACCACATAGGTGGATTGGCATGACAACCTATGTTTGATGAAAAAGCGTTCACCTGTGGTTCTAGATGTGAAACTCAAAGTCCCATTGATACTATGGCTACACAAACACCTAGGGGTACAGCATTGGTAACAGCCCCCATCACTAGAATCTTCAATGTGTGCTACTATTTTTTTTACAGGTTGTGTTACTGGGAGCTACCAAATTTCGTAAACACTTATTCTTCCTATATATTACCATTGGTTTATCTGGGAGAACAACTGAGAGAAATGGATCTGCCTTCAAAATATACCAATATTTACGCAATAACTTATGAATAATCAGACGGGGCTGGCAATATGTGGTTATCAAACTCCATTTCGCTAAATCACTATGTGGCGCCCCTGAGGGTTCGACCGCCACAGGGATGCTGCATTTCTCTAATGGAGTGTAGTGTCCCTCCTCTGAGGTAAGAACAGTGCGATGGTCAGGACTCTTCCTTCACATCCAACACCACACTTCTCCCACCACAGGGGGCTAGAATGCACTAGGTGCTGCCCTCCTGGTTACCGGGAGACTGGGGAACCAAGAGCTAGTGGAACCATTTAGTGGGTGAGGGTGGAGGACTCACATTTTAGTAACACTTTAAATTTCATATTTAATAAAAAAAACCTTTTTGGTTCTGGGTCTTTGTATTGTGATCTCCCTCCCTGAGCGTGGATCCTGTGTGGGCCTGCAGAGGACGGAGACACGGCCCTCGTACCTTAGCCTTGGGTCGAGGGGCAGGTTGCAGATAATGAATGTCTCAACCCGGTCAAGGACCATGACCAAGAAGGCCCGGAGCTCAGGAGTGTAGCTCCACAGCAAATGGATCCCAGGGAGGATGCAGACGGAGCGGTATACGCCATCTGTCCTCGCCAACCTGATATATTCAGAGGGAGTCCGGCTGCAAGAGGGGTACCGGCCCCCGATACCCAACCTTGCTACTCTACGTCCTGGTCGGGAAAGCCCGGTAGGCCCTGAGGATCCCACCGGGTAACGGAAGGAGCGGAGCTGCCACCCGTACCTTTTTTCTGAGAGGAGTTCAGAGGGAGACCCGGCCTATCTACACACACACACACAGACAGGAAAGTACCCGGTCTGCAGTCTAGGAACACTCTGGTGCGGGGTCCTGATTGAACGCTGGACTTACTCGGAGGTTGTCGGACCCCCCCCGTCTCTGGTGACCACAGAACTTCGCGAGGAGCAGGGAGAAGCCTTGCAGCTGTACTCTACAATGTGAGTAAAAACCCTGGAAGTTAACCCCTATGGCCTCCGGACTCTTTATTCTGCATTACACTGCACTACGCAGCACCAGACCTCCTAGACTACTACCTCCGTCATCCTGTCTCTCAGCCCTGAGGCCTTGCTCCGCCTGTGGGGAGTAGTAACAACGACGGCCACCATAACACCATGCCTCAGCGGACTGCAGCTGCGTTGGTAACCTTCACCAGGTGCCACAGGTGGCGTAGTCGAGATCAGCCACTCAACACGGATAAGCCCGTACCATCTCTTTTTGTTTTAGTGTGACGACCCTGGGCACGGGTCGGGTCCGGGCCACGGCTGCACCCCATCTCTACATCAAAGGACCCGACTCCGAGTGCCCCATCTCCCAGGGTAAGGGCTTACAGAAGGCGCGCGAGTCACACAAACTTGGCGTATTCGGCAGGATCGCGTGCCCGCAGCAAAGGAAGGAATTACCCATTGCTACCGGGTACTGTGTGCCTTACACCTTGGACTGTCGTTTTCACTTAAAATGGCGCCCGCCCAAGAAGAACAGGCGCCATAATGCTGTGGAAAGATGGCCTTCTGATACCTCCCATCGTGGGCTGGGCTTCCGCTTGGCGCCAAAAGTGCAGACCGCCCCTTCCATCAGAGACTGTCCGCGGGGTAATGCCTGTCAAACCGGATGGGCGGAACGAAGGCGGGCCTGTCAGCATGCCGCCCAGGAACCGTCCCGAAAGAGGAGGAAGAAGAAAAGCAACAAGGTGCGGCCATTGCAGTCGGAGGTTGGCAATCTTCGGGAGCAGACATGGACGCTTCTGGAGCGCAACCTACGGAGCCTTGCGAACCCGATCCAGGTCCTTCCCCCAGCAGGGAGCGAGGCGGCAAGATCCTAACAGCGGGAGATTTAGAGTTTCTCCACCAGGAAGCCCCGGGTCTTGTGCGGAGACTGAAAGATGCCCAGGAGGCGGTGACGGCTGCGTGGCGGGAAGAAATGCTGCTGCGCATCCGGGCCCGCCGCCAAGGAGCTGAAGCTCAGGGAGACGCGGTGACAGAGGTCGTGAACGGCCCAGAGGCTGGTGAGTGTGCTACCCCTTCCCTGGCTGCTAAGCCTACCCTTCCCATACTGGACCTCATGACCGAATATCTCCTGCCCGGCGCGGTCACCTGGGAGCAGGTCTTTGCCCCGGAGCTGCAAGCGTCATCTATAGGTGGAGACCTGCGCTGCCGCCCAACTCCCGAATCGGAAGGACCTGAGGCTGCTGGGGTATCCACCGATCCCAACCCGGACTGGTCCACACTTGCAGAGGACCCGCAGCAACCCCTAATGACACCACTACCCGCACCGACAGTCACCTGGCCGGAGGCTGAGGAGTGGGCCTGGGACAACCAGGGGGGGGACCTGATGGGCTTCCCCTGGGAGACCCGGGCTGAAGCGCAGAGGAGGAGTGAGCGGTGCCGTGAGCAGATTCTCCAACTCACTCGGGAGCAACGCCAGAGGGAGGTCCGCTGCGAGCGCGTCGAGGTGCGGGCCAAAGCTGCCAAGTCCTGGGGCCGACAGTAAGAGGCAACCCGTCCAAGTCCCCGTGTGGAAGGGCAAGTCGTCCGCTTCCACCATGAGGCAGGATGGGGGTTCATAAGGAGTCCCCAGTACCAGGACGATGTCTTCGTCAGCAGGCGGGACGTCGAGCCGCGTTTGAAGAAGGGACACCCTGGCCGGAACCTCTTCCCGGGTGATGTAATTACGTACTCTCGCCACCATGGGGTGCGGGGGTGGTACACCCTGGATGTCCACAAGGTGTCCGGAAGCGATGCCCCCTCGTGCTCAGCCTCAGAGGACCGGTCAGCCTCCGGGGATGCATTTAATAAAACAAAAACACTAACACAGGAATCCTGTGTAAATAAGGTTTTGGATTCCAGGTCATCTGTAAATATAGTGATTTAGCGAAATGGAGTTTGATAACCACATATTGCCAGCTCCGTCTGATTATTCATAAGTTATTGCGTAAATATTGGTATATTTTGAAGGCAGATCCATTTCTCTCAGATGTTCTCCCAGATAAACCAATGGCAATATATAGGAAGAATAAGTGTTTACGAAATTTGGTAGCCCCCAGTAACACAACCTGTGAAAAAATAGTAACACACATTGAGGATTCTAGTGATGGGGGCTGTTACCAATGCTGTACCCCTAGGTGCTTGTGTTGCCATAGTATTATCAATGGGACTTTGAGTTTCACATCTAGAACCACAGGTGAACGCTTTTTCATCAAACATAGGTTGTCATGCCAGTCCACCTATGTGGTTTATTTGTTGGAGGGCACGTGCAGTCTTCAGTATGTGGGCCGCACGGTACAGACCATGCATGCCCGTTTAAACAAGCACAGACAGAACATTAGAAATGGGTATCAATTGCATAGTCGATCAAGGCATTTTAATAGTGTGCATCAGAGGGACCCTAGTCAAATGACCCTTACAATTATTGATCATATAGATAAAAGTATGCAAAATTGTTTGGGCAATCTTATTAAGAAAGAAAGCTTCTGGATTTTTAAATTGGGCACTTTAGCGCCGGAAGGACATAATCTTACTATTGAGAATATAATGAACTGAGCTTTATAATAGCTTTTTTTAGCGTATACAATTAAATGCATCTTTTAACATTTTTTACATTTATTAATTTTAAATTAAATATACATGCATGTGCACGCATGCGTGTGTTTATGTGTGTGCATGTTTGTATATGTGTATGTATATATACTTTTATTTTTCAATTATTATTTTTTAAATAGGAGTGTTTTTTTTTTTTGTGAAATATAATAGGATTCATGGTATCCTATATGCTGGTTTGTGTTTTCACACGCTGGCTTGCAGATAATATTAAGGGGTTAAATTACTGATTGTTATTATGTCATTAATGAGCGGCCCAATCGGTTTGTTTTTTGATCCTATATAACATTCCTGAGGTCATTTCCTTGTATCATCTGATGAAGACGGCTTGCATGCCGTCGAAACGTGTTGTGTTTTTACAAGGACTTTATTAAAGGTAGTAATTGCTGAATTTTATATGCCTTAGCGCTTCTTATCACCAACTTTTACCTTTCGCATTTTCATCATTATTACACAGACTGAGACCTAGTTAATAAGGGACAGGCTCCTTTAAGATGACTGCTCCAGCTAAACATAGATTTGGTAAGAGGATTTTCCCTTTGGACGAAATGAGCTGATTGCTGCATAGGCGAGCTGAGGCATTCTCATGTGAAATCTATGCTTTGTAGTCCAACTGAGTCTTCTCTGCGCTTTCATCCTCCCTCCGAGACACTGCCAATTACAGCTCAACAGCATCTGTGACTGCTGGATTGCTAGATCAGATTCTGAGCTGTGATTGGCAGCATCTAGGAGGGAGGGATGAAAGTGCAGGCCCAAAGGGAAGGCTCTGCAGAAACACCTAGTAGGACTCCAAGCAGAGATTTCACATACTGCACGTCAGAAGCCTCAAATGTGAATTTCTCTGCAAAAGAGCAACGCAGCTCAAAACAAAAAGAGTTGCAAGTTCAGGGGAGCTCAGAGATTTTTACAAGGTATTTAACTAAATTTTTTGACAAGGGATAGATTTTTATTCACATCATTAAGTTTCTATTAAAGAAGCAGAAATTGAAATAGGAATAGGAACTATGTATCTGTAAGTGATAAGGAATAATAGAAATGGAAACTGGTGGTGCCCAAAAATGAACAAACATTTTGGAATAACGGACATACATGTACTAGGCACACGCAATAAAGAATACCAAAGTGGAGGTCACTGAGCTCAGGCCAACACTGCTCTATGAATGCAAACATACCTAGCATTGGCGTGCTATTAGAGTGCGGTAACATGTTGTTTATAATCAGCAGAAGCACAGAGAATCCTAAGATAACATTGATTTTGAAGCCAAGTCTTTCCCCAAAATCCTGAATGAACATACTAGCAATGTCCAGGAAAACCAAGAAACAAGCTGGGATGATGAGATTAATAATATAGATTACAGCGGCTCTTTTTAACGTGACCTAAAAAGTAAAAAACAAATGAATATAGATAAAAATGTACTGGCGATATGACATAACTTACAGAACAGAAAATAGACGCACAGTTAAGAAATGATATTAATAAGTAGTGGTGTTAAAGGGAACCTGTCAGCTGATTCATGCTGCCCAAGCCGTGGAAAACATGAACCAGAGCCTGGCTGCACGACTGCTGGAGCTTTTCAGAGAGAAAACAGTTAGAACACCACGGCCATAGACAAGACTAGTCCTGTGCCACCCCGGCCGGTTGTTCCCAGCAACCCTGCAAATGATTGACAAGTCTCTTCCATACCGAAAGACCTGTCAATCCCCTGTAGCATCACTGGGAGAAGCCAGCTGGGACGATGCCGAACTAACCTTGTGTGTCTATGGTCCCTGGTTGAATCTTGAAACTACATTTTCTCTGAGTGTCTCAGAGGAAAATAGACATGGCTGTAATCGAGAAACTAAGCTCTGATTCATGCTGCCCAAACCGTTCCCTAGCTGACAGGTTCCCTTTAACGTCAAATTTTTTGATAAAATTCCTCACCTCATAAATGACCTGACTGAAGCCGTCATTTAAGAAATCATATGTAAGATTCTGCACTGTGATTTCTACCAGAATCCAGTCTCCTTTACTAACAAAGACTTCTTGAGAGTTTTTATTGACTTGATATGAGTTGCTTTTAGGCATCATGACCAGATCTGTAACTGCAAAGATAGATCACACAATCAAGGCATGCAGTGGCAGATGTCAGATGCAATCCCTTCTCAGTACAGTTCACTCTGGTCTGACAACTTATCTGGCCTTAATTCCATGAAGGCAGCACAAGACTTCTGTTTATTAAAGAAGCGCTCCTCCCATCAGTTTTTATCCTCTTAATATATTGCAATCATATTATGTAGCACTGTGCACAGGGCATTACTGCCCTTACTGGCATATGGGGCCCAGTGAACAGAAGCAAGGAGAGGGGCCTGGACCAGACCCCCCCTTCTTTTTGCTTCTGCTCACCGGGCCCCAGGGGCAGGATTCTGCTGGCTCAGTTGAAATCTATTGCCGTGCAGGACCCGCTTCCTGCACTGCAATAGGAGTCGCCAGACAATCAGAGGCCGGCAGCTAGTAACATAGTAACATAGGTTGAATAAAGACTTAGGTCCATCAAGTTCAGCCTTTCTCTCCCAATTGTACTCCCCATACCAACATTACACTAACTTACTGGAGCTAGACCTCACAAATGAATTACCATTTTTATTATTACTGCACTATTACAATTACAAATAAACCAGTTTATAATTTTTTAATTGGTTTTATTTTTGTATTACTCTTATGGTATTACTAAAATCCCTGTACCTAAATCTGTTGATCCAGAAGAAGGCAAAAACCCGAGGACACATTCAGCCAATTTGCATCAGGGGGAAAAATTCCTTCTTGACCCCGAGAAAGGCGATCAGTACAAAAACCCTGGATCAAAAGTACTACTATACAGTAGGTGTAACATTTTGTCTAATTTAACTGTAGCCGACAATGTTATGTGTATCGAGGAAATCATCCAGCCCTTTTTTAAACGTTGTTATAGTGTCGGTCATTACTACCTCTTGGTGTAGGGCATTCCACAGCCTGACTGTTCTGACTGTAAAGAACCCTTTCCTGTTTAGGTGCCGGAATCGCCTTTCTTCCACCCGTAATAAGTGCCCCCTGGTCCTTAGTATGGTCTTTGGAAGGAATAAGTCATGTGCTAGTCCTTTGTACTGACGACATATATATTTCTACATGTAAATGAGATCTCCTCTAAGGCATAGTTTTTCTAAGCTAAACAAGCTCAACTTTTTCAACCTCTCCTCATATGAGAGGCCCTCCTTCCCTTGTAATAATCTAGTTGCCGCCTTTGAACTGACTCTAACTTCTGAATATCCTTTTTAAAATGTGGAGCCCAAAACTGGATCCCATATTCCAGATGAGGCCTCACCAGTGATTTATAAAAGGGTAACAATACTTTGGGATCACGAGATTTTCTCTTTTTATACACCCTAAAATCTTGTTTTCTTTTGTGACAGCTGATTGACATTGAGCACTGCTGCACAGCTTATTTGTAACCAGATTACCCAAGTTCTTCCACTGTTCTGTAGTCCCGAGTATACTCCCATTTAATGTATATGCAGCAATAGGATTACTCCGTCCTAGGTGCATTATTCTACATGTATCTACATTAAACTTCATCTGCCAAGTGTTTGCCCATTCAGTCATCTTATCCAGATCTTTCTGCAATATTGTAACATCAAGATCAGATTTTAATATCCTACATAGTTTGGTATCGTCGGCAAAAGCTGACACTTTACTCACAATCCCCTCCCCCAGGTCATTAATAAAGAGGTTAAAGAGAATTGGTCCTGGCACAGATCCCTGCAGTCCCCACTGCTGATTATGTTCCATTTAGAGAAGGTACCATTTATGACGACCCTTTGTTTTCTATCATTTAGCCAATTCCTTACCCATCTACATATAGTTCCCCCAAGTCCTTTCTTCTGTAGCTTCAGTATAAGGTTGTTATGTGGTACAGTATTAAATGCCTTTGCAAAGTCCAGATAAATCACATCCACCGCATTACAAACATCCAGATTTGCACTTACCTCCTCTTAGAACCCCAACATGTTGGTTAGACATGACCTATTCTTCATGAATCCATGTTGATTATCATTTATTATATTATTCTCTGCTATATAACTCTGCAGGTCATCTCTTATGATGCCCTCAAAAACTTTGCACACTACTGATGTCAGACTTACCGGACGGTAGTTACCTGGATCCACATTCTTACCTTTCTTAAAAATCGGTACCGCATTTGCTATCCTCCAATCCTGTGGCACTACCACTGTTACCAGAGAGTCTAAGAATATGAGATACAGCGGTTTATCAATTACTGAGCTCAATTCCCTCAGTATCTGTGGATGAATATCATCTGGTCCAGGGGATTTGTCAACGTTTAATTTGTTCAGACGCAGGCGTACTTCTTTCAGTGTTAAACTAGTTATATTAGAACAGACTGTTTGTTGGTGAACACAGATGAAAAGTGTCAGTTTAATATCACAGCCTTTTCTTTGTCTTCTATAATTATCTTATTATTATCGTCTTTTAAGGGGCCGATACCATCTGATTTTCTCTTTTTGGCATTGATGTATGTATAAATGTTTGGGGATTTATTTTAATGTCGCTGGCAATTTGTTGCTCTGTAGATAATTTTGCTAGCTTGATTTCTTTTTTTCATTTCTTATTTAGGTCTTTATACTCCTGAAATGCTATTTTTGTATTCTCAGCTTTCAACATTTTGAATGCCCTTTGTTTTTGTCTTATTAAACTTTGTACTATCTTATTTATCCATAATGGTTTATTTTTATTACTGGACATTTTATTACCAGAGGGTATACATTTTCTACAGGATTCTAGTAGTATTTCCTTAAACATGCCCCATTTACGTTCGGTATCCCCAGTTACCATGACATGGTCCCAGTCTACACGATTAATCTCTTCCCTTAATTTGCTGCTTCCATTAATTTGCTGACGTCAGCGCGTACGTCGCCGGTGTATGACGTCACTGTCATGTACTGGCACGTCCGTGCCTAAAATGGTAGAGGAAGAGGACACCGCTGGACCGTGGCCAGGTAAGAAAAAACTTTTTTTTTTTGTACTGAAATCCACAATATGGGGACACAGGGGGCCAGGATGAAAACTTATGGGGAGCAGGGTGGAGACATATGGGGGTGCAGGATGGAGACATATGGTGGTGCAGGATAGAGACATATGGGGGGGCAGGATGGAAGCATATGGGGGTAGGATGGAGAAATATGGGGGGAAGAATAGAGACATATGAGGGGGCAGGATGGAGGCATATGGGGGGCAGGATTGAGACATATGGGGGGCAGGATGGAGACATATGGGGGCAGGATGGAGACATATGGGGGGCAGCATGTAGACACGTGGAGGTGGAATGATGGAGAACATATGGGGGGGCAGGATGGAGACATATGGGGCCACAATGGGAGAACATATGGGGCCAGGATGGAGACACATGGGGCCATGATAAGAGGACATATGGGAACTGGATGGAAACACATGGGTGCCAGGAATGAGACACATGGGGGACATCATTACAGGGAGGTGCCAGGATGTAGGACATTATTACTGTAGGGGCTAATTAAGGGATATTATTACTGCTGTGATGTATTTTATTTTTGAGAATACTGTTTTGGGGGGGGTCATGTTACTGTGCAGGGCAATACTATGTCGCTTTTTTTATTCATCTGGCATAGTGTAGAAGCTGGGGAAAAATTGGGGAATGTGCTATAGATAACTGTGCTATCTTCTGCAGAGATGAGTCCTGCCTGGAAGAAGTGATGGAGGTCTGCACTGGATGAAGTACACTGACACTATACACTGTATACTATATACAGAGATCCTGTGTATAATGTCACCTGTGATTCCTGTATTACCTGTACACGGACATTATATACAGAGATCCTGTGTATAATGTCACCTGTGATTCCTGTATTACCTGTACACTGACACTATCTACAGAGCTCCTGTGTATAATGTCACTGGTGATCCCTGTATTACCTGTACACTGACACTGTATAGAGAGATCCTGTGTATAATGTCACCAGTGATCACTGTATTGCCTGTACACTTACACTATATACAGAGCTCCTGTATATAATGTCACTGGTGATCACTGTATTACCTGTACACTGACACTATCTACAGAGCTCCTGTGTATAATGTCACTGGTGAGTCACTATTACCTGTACACTGACACTATACACTGTATACTATGTACAGAGCTCCTGTGTATAATGGCATGTATGATAATATTAGTATTGTGCTTTTTTTTTTATTAATGATCAGTATTGTAGCATTAGTCACTATGACTATGTGGAGGCAATATCTGATCTGGTCATAGTGTGGTGGTATTTGTTCCTTGTATGTGGCATTATTCGGTCACTATGTGGTGGTAATATGTGGTCTGGTCATGGTGTGGCAGCATTTGTTCCTTGTATGTGATATTATTCAGTCAGTATTTGGTGGCAATATGTGGACTAGTCATGGTGTGGCGGTATTTGTCCCTTATATGTGGTATTATTGGTCATTTTAAAGATGTATTTGACTCATTCCCTTAAAGAAAAATAAAAAAAATATACCTAAAATGAGTATTGGGTATTTTAAGAAATGTGTAATAGGTTAGAGTAGAGTAGAGCCCTGCTAGAAGAGTCTACCTTGTTATGGTGGCAGCTTAAAAAAATCTTTTGGCCAAAACAAAAGCTGCAGGCTATGTATGTGATATGGTGTTCAATGGGAACTGTTAGTGTGTGATTGGTGAGGATGTGGTGCACAAGTGGAGTTTTTCCAAGAGTGGGCGGTGGGACTGTGGAAGGTTTGCGGGGTGGAGGCAGAGCTGGGGTGGGGGTGGAGTTGGGGTGGAGCCTGGGCGAAATCTCAAGGGGGCCCAAAAATGTTCCTGGTAGCAGCCCTGACTGTGCACTTACAATTACTAAATTTGCATTTCTACCCACATAATTCTGTTTTACATTAGGTCTATTACATCACGTGATTAATAACTGACAAGCTCAATCCTTCTAAGCTCTATGTAAAAACAGTAAGTCAATTTTCCTTGTAGGACTGATGAGTCACTGCAAAAGTCCCTGGCAGGGGGGAGGAGCGGAGCAAATGGGTCAGGTGTTGAAGAGGGGGATGATGAATGCAGGGACAAAAGACTTCCTGTTTCTACATAGAGCAGAGAAAAGAGAATAATTATCTGGGTAGAAAGGCAAAATTAGCAATTGTAAGTGCACAGTGCTATATAATATGATGATTGCAATATATTAACCGCTTCCCGGGACTTCCCACTGTATATAAACGTCAGCGCTACCTGGGCTCTGTGCAGTGCCGACGTTTATAAACGGTCGGTGGTCCCGCAGCGCTCAGGACCCCCAGGGTCCTGCAAGCGCTGCGGGTGCGGTGCAGAGCGACAGCTCTGACAGGGGACATCATCGGGACCTGATTGGATCAGGTCCCAATGATGTTCTAGGGTTGAGCGAGTATGTTCTGTCCGAGTATGCTCGGGCCGAGCTTCGAGTATTTCTAGCTGCTCGGTGATAAGGTTAAATCGCTCCCGTGTGCATGATCTGCAACTGTTTGACAGATTTATTACATGTGAGGAATGTGTAAGAAATAGACATTCCTCAGATGTAATAAAGCTGTCAAACAGTTGCAAATCATGCACACAGGAGCGATTTAACCTTATCACCGAGCAGCTGTAAATACTCGGAGCTCGGCCCGAGCATACTCGGTGAAAGGGTTAATAAAACATACTCGCTCAACACTAATGTTAACCCCTTGCTATCTTCTAGATGCCGCGATCTATAGCGATCACGGCATTTAGAAGATAGTGAGAGGAGAGGGGATCGTCCACTTACCTCTCTGACGGCCCCCCTGATGTCTGAGAGGACCTGGCATTGTCATGGCAGCCGGAGGTCACATGACTGCTTCCGGGTCTGCCATGTACGGTGTCCAGCTAGGCTCAGCCTGCAGCTGAGTCTAGCAGGAGATAATGATAGTTTTACACTGTCAGCAGAGGTCTCATGCAATGCAATACATGTCTATTGCATTGCATGAGAACAGTGATTAGAAAAATAAAAATTAATGTCCCATACAGGGACTAAGTAAAAATGTAAAAAAAAAGTCTACAAAATGTTTTCAAACTGTTTAAAAAAATCACAAAATAAATAAAAATAAATAAATAAAATATTAAACCAATATATCAGTATATTTATGCAAAAACAAAAAAAAAGTACACATATTTGGTATCGCCGCGTCTGAAACAACCATATCTATAAAACTGTCACACTAATTAACTCCTTCTGTGCACACCGTAAAAAAAAAAAAAACGGAGCAAAAAACTATGCTTTTTCATCAAATCGCCAAACAAAAAGTGGAATGAAATGCGATCAAAAAGCCAAATGGAAATAAAAATGGTACCGCTGAAAACGACATCTTGTTCCGCAAAAAAAAAGCCGCCATACAGCTCCATCAGCCGAAAAATAAAAAAGTTATAGCTCTCAGAATAAATCGATGCAAAAAAATTATTTTTTCTATAGAATAGTTTTATTGTGTAAAAGCGCCAAAAACTATATAAGTGTAGTATCGCTGTAAACATACTGACCCGAAGAATAACGCTGCCTTATCACTTTTACCACACGCAGAACGGCATAAAAAAAAACAATTCCTGAATTGTTGGTTTTTGTTAAATTTACCTCCCAAAAAACAGAATAGAAAGCGATCAAAAAATGTCACAGACCCAAAAATGGTACCAATAAAAATGTCAACTCGTCCCGCAAAAAACAAGCCCTCACATGACTGTCGGCCGAAATATGGAAAAATTATAGCTCTCAAAATATGGAGACGCAAAAACTAGATTTTGCAAAAAAAAGCGTTTTTTAGTGTGTGACAGTTGTCAATCATAAAAACCCGATATAAATCTGTTATAGCTGTAATCGCACTGACCCGAAGAATAAAGTAATCTAATCACTTATACCACACGAGGAACGGCGTAAAAAATAAATAAAACCAATTCTTCACCTGCTGCTGATTTGTTTATTATGTCTCGCAAAGATTGCAGTAAGGCTCTGCTCACATTTATCCTGTGCTCTGCGCTGAGCACTTACACCGGGGTTTCCGTATAAATCTCTGAAATACCTGATTCAGACGGAACCCATGACGGAAGATTTCCTGTAATGAGGCAGATATAGGCACTGTGGATGCCGTCTGGCCTGTGATCCCACGGTGTCAGTTTTTTTAGGCGTGCATAAAAGTGCGGTTGTCCACAATTTTATGCACTTCTGAAAAAAAGGACACTGCTAAACAGAGGCCAGACGGAGTCCAGAGTAACTCTGCTGCCTCATTATAGTGAATGGATCCCACAGGGGTTTCATCTGAATTACATCACTTGGAAATTTAGATGGAAACCCCGATGTAAGTGCTCAGCCTAGAGCGCCGGATAAATGTTACGTAAAATGTTCCTAATAAAAGCTTCAACTCAGTCCTCAAAAAAAGCTAGTCCCCACTCAGGTCCGTTATCTGTTAAAAATATAAGGGACTTCCAAGTTACTGGTAGCAGAAAGGCTCTGGAAAAGCGAAATGGCCCTTGTCCCCCAAAAGAAATTCAGAAAATGTTGTGCTCCCAAATCCAAATGCCTTCCTCCCTTCTGAGCCCCACAATGTGCCTAAACTACATTTAGGGTCTACATGTTTGGCATTCCTGTAGCGATGAGAGCTTGCCTAATTTACAGGTTTGTGTCTCCAGAAGCATGAGCTGGGCACAACGTACTGGTCGCTACAGCGTACTGGTCACTTCAACAGCAGTTTGAAATTTTCACTCAGCAACATCCACTTCTGCTTGTTTCTGGAAAAGACCCATGGAGTCAAAATCGTCACTACACCTGTAGGTAAATTCCCAAAGGGGTATAATTTCCAAAATGGGGTCACTTGAGGGGGGATTCTGCTCTTCTAGCACTTAGGGGCTGTGTATATGGAGTCCGCAAACTATTCTACAATAATTTGTTCTCCAAGAGTCAAATAGCGCTCCATCCCTCCCGGATCTCGCCGTATGGCTAAGTGGTACGGTATAGCCACATATGGGGTATTGCCAATTTCTCCTGTTACCCTTATGATAATGCAAAATTAGGGGATGAAAAACGTTTGTGGGAAAAATGTGAAAATTTTATTTTTACGGCTCAACGTTATAAACTTCTGTGAAGCACCTGGGGGTTCAAGGTGCTCAACACGCATCTAGATAAGTTCCCTAAGGGGTCTAGTTTCCAAAATGGTGCCACTTGTGGGGGGTTTACACTGTTTAGGCAGTTCAGGAGCTCCCCAAATGCGACATGGCGTCCGCTAATTATTCAAACAAATTTTACATTCAAAAAGTCTAATGGCTTCTTCCCTTCCGAACCCTGCAGTGTGCCTAAACAGTGGTTTACCCTCACATATGGGGTATCAGTGTGCTCAGGAGAAATTGCACTACAAATTGTGTAGTCCATTTTTTCCTGTTACCCTTGTAAAAATAAAAAAATTGGATCTAAAGTAACATTTTTGTTAAAAAAAGTTAAATGTTCATTGTTTTCTTCCACATTCCAAAAAGTCCCGTGAAACACCTGAAGGGTTAATAAACTTCTTGAATGTGGTTTTGAGCACCTTGAGGGGTGCAGTTTTTAGAATGGTGTCACTTTTGGGTATTTTCTGTCATAAAGGCCCCTCAAAGTCACTTCAAATAAGATGTGGTCCCTAAGAAAATGTTTTTGTAAATTTTGTTGGAAAAATGAGAAATCGCAGGTCAACTTTTAACCCTTATAGCTTCCTAACAAAAAAAAATTTTGGTTCCAAAATTGTTCTGATGTAAAGTAGACATGTGGGAAATGTTATTCATTAACTATTTTGTGTGACATATCTCTCTGATTTAAGGGCATGAAAATTCAAAGTTTGAAAATTGCAAAATTTTCAAAATTTTTGCCAAATTTCCGATTTTTTCACAAATAAACACAAGTGATATCGAAGAAATTTTACCACAATCATGAAGTACAATATGTCACGAAAAAACAATCTCAGAATCAGGGGAATCCGTTGAAGCGTTCCAGAGTAATTACCTCTTAAAGTGACAGTGGTCAGAATTGAAAAAATTGGCCTGGTCAGAAGGCGAAAACAGGCTCTGGCACAAAATGGTTAAGAGGATAAAAGCTTTGATGGGAAGAGTGCTTCTTTAATTCATATCCTGGAGTTTTTTTATTAAATTGAGTGCCATAATTTAAGGCTCAAATCAGGGTCCCAGCCCCCTAATATAATTTTTTTAATAAAGGATAAAGTAACCCAGAAAAAAATGTCACAATCATCAGTATGATTTAGAGATCTTTAATCGCTGCACTCACATGGTTTTAGTTATGCAGGCTAGTAATGATTACTGCAGAAATCGGTCCTGATGAGGGGGAGTGGTGGAGTCAGACGCTCCTGATTCATGAATCTATAAAGGGGGTGCGCATCCTTTTTTGGCCATTGTCATACTAAACCAATTCCAAGGGTAGCAATGAAAACTAATATGGGTATTACCTTCTGTGACATTTACGGTATGTCCAAAGTATATACCGTGACAGAGTCACTGGTATAATATATGAGGGGAGGTATGTGTCGCACAGGTTGCTAGCCTGTGTGAACTGAAATTAATGGACTTTTTACCAGCATGTTATATGCTGGGGGGTTAACTCACTTAAAGGGCGTGGTTTCAGGGGAATGACAGTGATGGGAGAGTCGTCATTCCCCGTACCTCCACCTCAGGGTGGGGCTGAGCAAGCTTTAAATGTTCAGTCCTGTTCTTTTTTCTGTGAGTTGTGTTTGGAGAGGCAAGGTCTCCAGACTGGACAGCCATAGCTCAGGAGGGAGCTGAAGGCTGGATGTAACCTGTGTGGGCGACCCGCACACACATATATGGACTGTGCTATAGTTTATCTTTTGTTTTGTGGTTTAGCCAAGTAAGGCTGTATTTATTTTGCTGGAGTGCAGAGCTTTATGCTGTTAATAAAGCCTGCAAAGGAAACCCGGGTTCCTGAGTCTACTTCCGGGAGTGGCCGAGCGAGTCGCCCTACCACAATACCATAAATGTTTGATAGGTGGAAACTATCACAGGAGTCCTAACTCCACCAATCAGCACTCTAATGATACGTTCACACAACATTATTTAACAAGAAATTAGAAATAGATTATGCACCAAAATTCATATAAAAACACTTAAAATACTGTTTGAAAAACTTTCGGATTTAATTTAAAAGCTCTTGTGTTGCACATAGTGCTGTTATTTTACACATTATTTTGAGCACTTACCATGAAAATCAACAGGTATCTCAATAGGAAGCATTGTTTAGATATCTTTTGTGGTAAAAACCACTTCTAAATCCTCATCAAAAACCAGTGTGAATATATCCTAATGAGGAAAACGTCATGAATGCACAGGGGTTGTTTGCTGACTGCCTAATGTTTTATAGCTCCCTAGGTCGCTGGTTGTGCACCCCTGATGTAGAGCATCTGATGAGTGCAGAACCCCACAGCTAGCATGCGGAACGCCACAGCTCTTCCTGAATTAGACAAGTTATAGTGTCACATTCAACCTCACGCCTCAGTCTCACCTCAGTTCAGCGCATTTTGGCAAAGCTGGGAGAAACGGTTGTGAAAATGGCAAAAATTGTAAAATTGTGTCACAACTATGAGTTGCACAAAAATTTTGCAACTTTTCAAGGCTTTTACCACACTTTTTTTGGCGTAAAAGCTTTGATGAATTGGGGTCAAAATGTTTCAGTATAAAATCAATTCCTATACAGACAAGAAAATTAAGACAACCATATGTAAAAAGAAAACTCTTCCCCGATTCATCAAAGCTTTTACGTTGGAATGTAAAAAGCTTTGAAAAATCACAAAGTTTTACACACGCAGGTACATAAAAAAAACTTGCAACTTTTGTCATTCTCATGCTAGTTTGGAACATCTCCACCAAAATGGGTAGGGCTGGAAAAAGCCAGGTCTGGACTGGTCATGGTTATACCTGCCAATCAAATTCAGCAAAAGTGAGTGTCTTTGGCCAGTCCCTCCAAATTGACCTAGTGTCATGTGTAGCACCCCGAGGGCTCGGCTGCTACAGGGGTATTGCACCTCAAACCAGAGGTGTGATATTCCACTCCCAGGTAAGGATGGATTGTGGACCAGGACTCGGTAGGCTGCATGCACCACACACACCCCATTTCCGAGGGACAGCTCAACGGTGCTCCCACTAGACAGAAGTGCAGGCACGACAGCATCTGTCCCTGGCTGGAGTGGGGAGGGGGAGGAAAACCCAGTGGTGTAGGAGCAGATAGGGGTGGGTCTCTAGGCATAGTTAGGAGCCCATTGGTTGCTAGTCACCTGGGCTCACACATAGAGGGAGGTATATAAGGTGGGCACCATCTTAGAACAGTGTTCAGTCCGGGGAGTCTGTTCAGAGAGGAGTTCAGCCAGAGAGGGCTGACAGGGAGCTGTGGCTCAGTCTGGGCCCAGCTCCACGAGACAGGCCTGGAGTGGAGGCCAGAAACAGCAGAGAGAACAGGAACAGAAGGGAAATGAAACAAGGAACAGCACATTAAGCGAGGCCCAGAGACACGAGAGAAGAAGGAACCCCATAGGCCCAGGAGATTGCGGGTGACGGGTCGGCAGAACAGGGTACCGGATCCCAAATTGTTGGAGGCGACTAATCCTCAGCCAAAGACCGGCAGTCGTGACTATATCTCGGTGCGACCCCTCACTACACCTACCAGGAAGGCACACCACATAGGGTCAGGGACGCAGAGATCAGCGTACCAAGAGAAGGCCCGAGGCAGCCGGACAAACGTAGAGTCACTGGTGGGGCACGGCCAGAGAAGGGAAGAGAAGGGAGCCCTGTGCCACGCTCTGGAATTGCCTGGGAGTTGGTCGAGCCCCTTGCCTGGTGGACGCAGCACGGCTTGGGCGGTCACCGCCGGTACCGAGGTGACTAGAACCAGTAAAGAACTGTGAGTAAAGCATTCAAAACTGCAGCCACACGTCTCTGTGCTTCTTCGCCGCACCAGCACTACCAGTGCTGGGACGCTCGTGCACCATCACTCCCATCATCCACACTAACTGCCCTGAGGCTATACTTCTCCCGTGGGGAGTCATCCCATTCTTAGCTGCACACATAACACCGGCCTCAGCGGTCTGCCTTGCAGCGGCGGCCCCCACTGACCGCAATCCACGGGTGGCGTAGTCGGACTATTATCTCACTAATAAGACTGCCATTGAATTGACCACCCTGGGCACGGACTGGGTCATCGCCACGGAGACTACAACCCCCAGCGATCCGGCTCCGGGTATTCCCTGCACAACACAGGCCCAGGGGGCGCGTCAACTTTGGCGTAGTCGGCAGGATCGTTACCAACCCGCCACAAACGGGTATTGCGTGCCTGAGGAGAAAAAGACTGTATTATCGAAGATTGACTGTATGGAAAATGGCGCCCGCCCCGGCAGAACGGGTGCCATAATGTGCGTGCCAAAAGACAACAGGAGGCCACCTCCCATCGTGGGCCAGGTCCCAGAATGGCGCCAAAGAAGGAGCCCGCCCCCACCAGCCACGAATGCGGCTGTGGAAATTTCCATCAGCGTGGGAGGGCTGCCCCTGAAACTGACTGTCACCAAGTTGCCCCAGGACCACCCCCAATGGGGGCGGGAAGTGAAGAAAACTGTGGGGCAGGGTGCGGTCTGGATCAGTCTAGACAGACCGCACCCGGAAATGGAGGAAGCGCCCAGCAGTACCAACACCTTGGTCCGGAGCTTGCTGCAGGCCGCACCGCCATACAGCCTGGTGGAGATCCTGGCGCAGCTCCCCAGAGACCCGGAGCGTGCGCAGGCTGCGCTGGAGGATTTGGACCGGAGGATGGTCCGGGCGCAGCAGAATGCGCTGGCCGAGTGGAGAAGAGAGATGGCCCGGCAGGCTGGAACCCGCCAGCAGGAGACGCCACCCGCAACCTGGAGCACGCCTGCCTCTGAGGATGGTGCAGGAGGGACGAAGGCCAGAGACGACGCCGTGGAGGGAGCCGCGAGGACTGAGGCAGGTAATGGGGACGTCACCACCCCGAGCCCAGCAGTTGCAAGCCTGCCCCAGCCTCCCATCGCAGAGCCGAAGCCCTACTCACCACACCCGTTGCCGCGCCGCCACTGCTCCCAACTAGGCCTCAAGCGGCAGGAGCCACGGTCACACCCTGTTCCGCGCCACGCCTCTCGACCCCGGGCGTGGCAAAAGAGGAAGTACCACCGGCCTGGTCGCAAGGCCTGATGAACCCGGGCGCCACTGCCCCTCCAGCGCCCTCTTCCTCAACAGTGCCACCCCCAGGCCCAACCGGAAATTCCCCGGCCTGGTCGCAAGGCCGAGTGCCCCCGGGCGCTGCTCCCCGACCGAGGCCCGTGGTGCCACCCCTGGGCGCAGACCTCTTTGCGCAACATACCAGCCCGGACGGGCTGCCCTTCGTATGGCCACCGGAGTACGTCAACCCCCATCTCCGGAGAGAACAACCCCTGCGTGAGCCTCTGATCCCGGCTCCGGAGCCCGCCAAAATCGCTCCGCTCCCGCTGGAGGACGCTCAATTTGCATGGGATCCCACCGGTGAGAATCTCATGGGGTTCACCCAGGAGATCCCGGCGGATGCAGCCCGGCGCGAGGAGAGCTGCCGTCAACAGCTGGAGGTATTTGAGAGGGAACGGCGGGAGAGGCGGATCCGAGAGGAACAGCTGCAGGCCCGGAGCGCGGAGCAGAAGCGCAGGGCCCGACAAGACCCCCGAGCCGCCCACGGTCCCCGAGTCAACGGGACCGTAATAAAGTTCCAGCTGGAGCATGGCTGGGGCTTTATCAGAGACCATAGAACCCCCGGCGACGTCTTTGTCACCCGCAGGGACGTCGAGAGCCACCTCCCGGAGGGACACCGCGGACGCGATCTCTACCCGGGTGATGTGGTCACCTTCACCCGGCACAAGGGTGCCAAGGGACCGTACGACCTCCACGTTCACCGGCTCACGGAGGAGGAACTGCAGTACCGCCCAGACACTGAGTACCCTGAGGGTCCGGACGGACCTGAAGATTACCCGGAAGAGCAAGGAGCGTCAGGAGGACACCGTTACCAGTGAACGGTAAATTGAACTGTATATAGTTACCCATCAGGGTATAAGAACTGATGTTGGAACTGTTACGGGATTGAAGTGTGGTCCCCGTTGGGACTAATGTGGAACTGTTAAAGGACTGTTACACGCCAAGTTACCCCCTTCTTTACCAGGCTGAGGACTGTGAGCAGCCATTCCCCCTTTCTAACCGGCCGGGGACTGGGAACGGCCAATCCCTTGTAAATAGTTGCGCTTCTTAAAGCGCCCCCTACTGGTTTTATAAAAGAACTGCAACGTCTACCTCAGGGCGAATTAAATGGACTGTTGCACCTTTAAGAGAAAGTGAACACCTGGTCGCGAGTTGCACAGCGGCCAGAACTCAAGAATGTGTTTGTGGAAGAATGTTTTACTTGACAATGTTTTCTACTGAAAAAGTTTGATATGCTGCTAAAATAGAAATGCCAAAGTTTATATAGTGTTTTATAAAAGAGTTCCGGTGGCATTAGTAAGATGCTTTATAATGTTTTATACCAGTAACGTTAAACAGAGAAGAGTACCTCCCATAAAGGGATGAGTAAATAGTTAATGTCTTATATGTGAATGCATTCTAAAATTTTGTATGTTTAAATTGTTTTTATTCTTTCCAGCCCGAGGACGTGTTGTGATTTACCAGGGGGGAATGTAGCACCCCGAGGGCTCGGCTGCTACAGGGGTATTGCACCTCAAACCAGAGGTGTGATATTCCACTCCTGGGTAAGGATGGATTGTGGACCAGGACTCGGTAGGCTGCATGCACCACACACACCCCATTTCCGAGGGACAGGTCAACGGTGCTCCCACGAGACAGGAGTGCAGGCACGACAGCATCTGTCCCTGGCTGGAGTTTGGAGGGGAAGGAAAACCCAGTGGTGTAGAAGCAGATAGGGGTGGGTCTCTGGGCAAAGGTAGGAGCCCATTGGTTGTTAGTCACCTGGGCTCACACATAGAGGGAGGTATATAAGGTGGGCACCATCTTAGAACAGTGTTCAGTCCGGGGAGTCTGTTCAGAGAGGAGTTCAGCCAGAGAGGGCTGACAGGGAGTTGTGGCTCAGTCTGGGCCCAGCTTCACGAGACAGGCCTGGAGTGGAGGCCAGAAACAGCAGAGAGAACAGGAACAGAAGGGAAAGGAAACAAGGAACAGCACATTAAGAGAGGCCCAGAGACACAAGAGAAGAAGGAACCCCATAGGCCCTGGAGATTGCGGGTGACGGGTCGGCAGAACTGGGTACCGGATCCCAAATTGGTGGAGGCAACTAATCCTCAGCCAAAGACCGGCGGTCGTGACTATATCTCGGTGCGACCCCTCACTACACCTACCAGGAAGGCACACCACATGGGGTCAGGGACGCAGAGATCAGCGTACCAAGAGAAGGCCCGAGGCAGCCGGACAAACGTAGAGTCACTGGTGGGGCACGGCCAGAGAAGGGAAGAGAAGGGAGCCCTGTGCCACGCTCTGGAATTGCCTGGGAGTTGGTCGAGCCCCTTGCCTGGTGGACGCAGCACGGCTTGGGCGGTCACCGCCGGTACCGAGGTGACTAGGACCAGTAAAGAACTGTGAGTAAAGCATTGGAAACTGCAACCACACGTCTCTGTGCTTCTTCGCCGCACCAGCACTACCAGTGCTGGGACGCTCGTGCACCATCACTCCCATCATCCACACTAACTGCCCTGAGGCTATACTTCTCCCGTGGGGAGTCATCCCATTCTTAGCTGCACACATAACACCGGCCTCAGCGGTCTGCCTTGTAGCGGCGGCCCCCACTGACCGCAATCCACGGGTGGCGTAGTCGGACTATTATCTCACTAATAAGACTGCCATTGAATTGACCACCCTGGGCACGGACTGGGTCATCGCCACGGAGACTACAACCCCCAGCGATCCGGCTCCGGGTATTCCCTGCACAACACAGGCCCAGGGGGCACGTCACATGCATCTCTTAATCAATTTGGCACATCATACTCCAGCGAGCCCTTTATTAATACAGGCATCCACAACATCAATCTTAATAAATCGGCCCCTGTGTGCACAGAAAGATTATACCCTTGATATTGTCCTCTCCTTCCCCCTATATACTTTTCCAGGGCAATACAGGAACTTATCTCGATGTTATCACTCCCCTAAAGGGGTTGTCCAACGTTAGGCTACAAATCTGCTGTCACTGCATGCTGTGATGATTCTCCGGTGTCGGCACTGGGATTGGTGGGCATGTGACCATAAGTATGTGAATTACATACATGCAATCACATGCTGACTAGACATGCTAGGTGATGCTTAGTGCAAGTGTATTGAGGCTGGATATGTCTAGTCGGAATGTGTCCAGAAGTAAGCAAATTGGATAATTGCGGTCACATGACTGTTCGGTCTCACAGCCAGCAACGGAGAATCATCATAGTGTGCAAGGCGTCTGATGTGAGGATTCACAAGTCTGCAGTTACATAGAGTGACTGCAGACTTTCAGCCTGAGGCAACACGTTTAAGGTTCATTTACACTAAAATAATATTTGACCTTAGTATTTTTAGGACAAGCATGGAAATATAAATCAGGAGAAAGTCCTATCTGTTGCAGAATTTTTGTTTCATTTTTAACTCTGTTTTCAAATTTTACTGACTTTTAATTCAATGCAGAAAATGCAACTGCAACGAAAATGCAAAAGTTAGCTTAAGGTTTTAGAGACCTGTACACCCCTTTAAAAGCAATTTATAGTAATGCTATCCTAGAACAAAGGTCTCCACCATCTCTCTCCAGCCATGCTGGGAGTTGTAGTTTCATATTGAATGTTGGAGACCACTGTCCTGGGTAAGATGGAATAAATATCTAGGAGCGATATATTTTAAACTCTGCCTATTTTGTATCTGTACCTGTGTAAAGATATGAGCGAAATGTGAGCCTGCAGGTCTGTTTGTCAAAAGGGAATTTGAACAAGTCCAAATTACATGTGCTTACAACCCGGAGCGGCATGGAGTTACTTATTTTCCCATTATTTGTTAGGTTATAATATGAAATCACTGGCGATTTGTGATCCTCTTCAGTCCTGTAAAGATACATATATATGTTACATCTTGTTCCATACCACTGATTAGGACCTGGTGTACAGATTTGCTGACATTTGAATATACTGTACATGGAATGTATTGTGTATCTCTAAAATGTGAAGCATTTTGTGTATACAATGTACAGAACTTAAAGGGAAGGGAAGTTAGAGGGAAGTTTTCATGCTGAGAATATCCAGCGGATTTTCCGCTGTGACTTTGCATGCTGAAAATCACTACATACAGTAGCTTGCAAAAGTATTCACCCCTTTTGGCTTTTTACATATTTTGTTACATTACAACCAGTGTTTAAATATTTTTGTAATTCGATTCGTATGTAATGCATCAGCACTAAATAGTCTAAGTTAGTGAAGTGAAGGGGGAAAAATATAGGCATAAATTAAATGTATGGGATCAAATAGCTAAAAATTGGCATGTGCATATGTATTCACCCCTTTTGCTATGAAACCCCTAAAAATTTCTGGTGCAAGCAATTACCTTCATAAGTGGCATGCTTGGTGAAAGGAAGTCCACCTGTGTGTAAGCTAAGTGTCACATTGTCTGTCAGTATATACACAGCTTTTCTAAAAGGTCACAGAGGCTGCAACACCATTAAGAAAGAGGCACCATTAACCAAACAACACCATGAAGACCAAGGAGATCTCCAAACAAGTCAGGGATCAAGTTGTTGAGAAGTACAAGTCAGGGTTGGGTTATAAAAAAATATCCTAATCTCTCATGATCCCCAAATCCATTATCATCAAATGGAAAGAACACGGTACCACAACAAACCTGCCAAGAGAGGGCCGCCAACCAAAACTCTCAGCCCGGGCAATGAGGGCATTAATCAGAGAGGTAGCATGGAGACCAAAGGTAACACTGAAGGAGCTGCAGAGTTGCCAAGCAGAGACTGGAGTATCTGTCTATACAACCACTATAAGCCGTACACTCCATACCGCTGGCCTTTATGGCAGAAAAAAAGCCTTTACTTACACAAAAAAATTGTGTGTAATGATTATAAGGCTCATTTTGAGTTTGCAAAAAAACATGTGGGAGACTTGCCAAATGTATGGAGGAAGGTGCTGTGGTCAGATGAGACCAAAATTGAACTTTTTGGCCAAAAAGATAAACTCTATGTCTGGCACCAAACCAACTCACCTCATCACCCCAAGAACACCATCCCCACAGTGAAACGTGGTGGCAGCATCAATGTCACGAGTGTGTCAAAAGTGACAGACAGTCACCCTGCAGTTGGTTGCAGAAGATCTCTTTGTTTGGCATTACAGACACCTTCTTAGCTGTTTCACTCTAGGACCCAGCGGCTACCTCCTTCCTGCTAATTGACACCCTGGCCTGAGTGTTTAAATAGTTTCACTTTGCAGCAGGAAGGGGTGATACTCACATGTTTCTTTGTGAATGCTTGGAGCTCTCAGACGGCTATCTTCCTCTGTGGTGCTAGGAGGACGCTTGGAGTTATTTCTCTGAAGTAGGTTAAAGCTAAGCTACTCTCCCCCTTGTTTGTCTCCCTTCTTGTCTTTAGTCATTAGTGGGGATCGACTAATGTTCATCCCCCCCTTCCCTATCCAGGGCCAAGCTCTAGGGATATACAGGGTTTAGGTTCACATGAGGCGATTTGTGAGGAACCAATATAAGGGATGTTAGTGGAGACAGGGTGATATCAGATCAGCCTAGAAGGTCTCAACTCCCCCCATTCCTTAGAGTCTGGGCTCCCTTTCCCCCTTCCCCTTTGTGTTGCACTTAGTCTTTCACACACTTTGCGTGACAATCATGCTGCGGGGAGGGTTTCGGCAGCAGGGACAGGGAAAATGGTCTGAGTCGAGGGGAAGATGAATGGTGCAACATACAGCTAAATGAGCAAAACCTGCTTCAGTATGTCAGTGATTTGAGACAGGGACGGAGGTTCTTCTTCCAACAAGATAATGACCCAAAGCATACTGCTAAAGCAACACTCAAGTGGTTTAAGGAGAAATATGTAAATGTTTTGGAGTGGTCTAGTCAAAGCCCAGACCTTAATCCAACTGAGAATCTGCGGTCAGACTTGAAGATTGCTGTTCACCAGAGGAAACATTCTAACTTGAAGGAGTGGAAGCAGTTTTGTTTTGAGGAATGGGCAAAACCCCAGAGGCAAGATGTGGAAAGCGACTTTCAGCTGTAATTGCCGCAAAAGAAGGCTTTACAAAGTACTGACTTTAGGTGGGTGAATAGTTTTGCACACTAAAGTTTTCAGTTATTTTGTCCTATTTGATGTTTGCTTCACAATAAAAAGAAAACCAAATGTTCACAGTCGTAGGCATGTTCTTTACATGAACTGATGCAAACCTGCAAAAAAGCAGTTAAAGCGAACCTGTCAGCAGGAGTTTTCTAAGTAAACTACAGGCATTGTCATGTTGGGGCTGCTGCACTGATTAATATGATACCTGAGGCGAAGAAATCCTTCTTGTGGTTCTTGTGTAATCAGTGTTTGCAGTTTTGAGTTAATGAGATACCCGTGGTCCGGGGCAGGACTGTGGGCAGAGTCTTATCCTGGTGCATATCAGCAAAAAAAGTCCTGCCCACAGCCTGCCCCAAAGCACAAGAATGTTCCTCATCATAGAGTCAGCCAAACAGAGAGAGAAGGGCGGGCATGTGTGCAGATCTTTTCTTGCTGAACTGGCCTAGAGCACCAGGATAAGACCCTGCCTACAGTCCGCACCCGGAGCACGGGCATCTCATTAACTCAAAACTGCAAATACTGATTACACAAGAACCACAAGAAGGATTTCTTCACCTCAGGTATCATATTAATCAGTGCAGCAGCCCCAAAATGTCGCTGCCTGTAGTTTACTTAGCAAAATCCTGCTGACAAGTTTGCTTTAAATTCCAGGTAGTACGGTAGCAAAACAGGAAAAAGGCCAAGGGGTGGGGGTGGTAGTGAATACTTTTGCAAGCCACTGTATTACAGTAGCAGCATTGTCAATGAAGTTTCCAAAACAGAAGGGACCAAGAAGAACCGAGCACTGATTTTGGTGTGCAAGTTGAGATGCTGGAACACTGGGCCATACTGATAGAAGGGGCAGAAAGGAAGTAAAAAAAGGAAACAATTTAGTGTCAAGTTGGGATAGTGTGAATAGTCCATTTGTGGTACCTAGGAGACCTACAATAAACCCATGTAGTAGGTCGCCCTGGAGCAGCTTGTTTATAGTGAAGTATCAGTGGGCTGGATGTGGACTGAGTTAGGAGGAACCTGTTAAAATGCCTCAGCGTGGGTCTACGATGTTCATTCTTGGGAAACATTGAAAAGAGTATTAAAGAAAACTGAAAAGTGATAGGAAGGATCAACATTGTCCATGGGCCACTGTAAAGGCCTGTATGAAGTCAACATTGTCCTGTTCTGAACTAACCCTGAGGCTCCTTTCACATGGCGTTCTTGCCCATGTTCAGTGGTCCCATTGGGGCTTGCTTCCGAACGGGATTCAGAAGTATGTACCGAGGGTGCCATAGACTATAGTGTGCTCCGTCGTGCATAATTTTTGAGCATATACCCTTATTGGAAACGGACACTCAGATGTAGTAGACTGCGTCTGAGTGTCAGCCTCTAGTAGGCGTATACTGCCGAAAATGAAGGACGTCAGAGCACATGTTGATTCTGTTGGCACCATTATAGTCTATGGCTCTGTCGGCAAATACGCCTAAATCCCGTTTTGCAGGGGGTTGAGACACAAGCCCCGACGGGAGCACTGAACGTAAGCAAGAACAAAATATGAAAGGAGCCTTAGAAGTATTTTCCAGGATTCTACTAAAATGGTCAAAGGGTATAATACAAAAAAGAACTAGGCATTACTTATCCCTCTAATGCCACAGCAATACAGGGCCATCTTGCCAGTGGTCCTTTCAGAGCTGAAAGTGATGAAGTCCTGTCTAGCATTTACATGACTGCTGCAGCCAATCACTGGCCTCTACGGAAATGTGGTGCACATGCAAATCCACTGCTTGGCTACAGCAATAATTTGACTGTTGGATGCAATGTCATCACATCAGATACCATTTGGATCCATCATTATAGTGGTGATAGACCGTTAGAAATTCAAGGAGTAAGTAATGATTACTTCTTTATATAAAGCTCTCTACTCTTTGCCCTGTTGTAAAATATCCAGGATAACACTTAATTATTATTGAAATCCAGAATATTTACATGTTAACAAGGGTGAAGAGCAATATAGTGCCTCCTAGTATATAGTGCAACTATCAATACTCTTCACTAGTGATGAGCGAGTATGTTCTGTTAACCCTTTCGGCGAGCTGTTCGCCGAGTATCTTCAGTGTGCTCGGCCATTATGTTTTAGTCACTTCGTGCGCATGATTTGTGACTGTTTGACAGCTTTAATACATGTGAAGAATGCCTAAGAAACAGGCATTCTTCATGTGTATTAAAGCTGTCAAACAGTCGCAAATCATGTGCACGGCGTGACTCAAATATAACACCGAGCACACTGAAGATACTCAGAAAACACCCGAGCATGCTCGTAAATCTTGAGTAACGAGCATGCTCGCTCATCACTACTCTGCACCTCATGTCCATTACTTTTTTGAAGCATTTTTGTTAAAACTATGCTGCAGACCTCTCCTTCTTCCAAATTTGCTTAAGAAAGGTTATAACCTATTTGTCAAGTTAAAGAAACAGAAAACCGCAGTGTGGTTACAAAGCAGAGCTCATCTATCACTGCTCCCTTGTACAGAGGAGATGAATGAACCATTGCCGATGCTGCTGTGATCACTGTCTGACTTACATTTCACTTATATAAAGATCTGGTTTCCAAAAGTAACCACTGGGGACAAGAAGGCTCTCAATTCCACAGAAGTCATCTGGGTCCCAGGATAGGAATTCGTTTTGCCAAGACTGGAATATGGGAAACAATACCTGATTAAACCACATGCTTAGCGTATGCAAACTTACTGCATGAGGATCAAGCGATCATAATAAAGGGAATCTGTTGGGTCATGTTCAGGAATGCTACTAATATATTCCTGAAATAGTGTGGAAGATGCACGTCCATACTTTTGTTTCCAGCCCTCTCTGCTGCTGACATCACTACATGCAGCAATAGTAAAACTCGTGCCTGGTAGGGTACAGTGCGATGCATGAGCAATGTGATTTCCTGATGGAAAATAAGTTCCTGTGCATACTGCTCCCATTAACACTGTACACCCAGAAGGGTCGATGGGCGGCATACACTGAAGCCAATGTCTGTAAGAGGTCACCTTACAGCGAAGGTGCGAGGGCTGTGGCAATGTAAGCACATGCAAGATTTCCTTTCCGGCACCTGACAATAGCGAGACACCCTGCTATCAATCAAAACAGGGAGACAGGAGTTAAGTATGTAAATGACCTGGGACGAAGCGTCTAACGCTTCAGTTGCATATTTGCAAAATCTTGGATTTCTCTGGAATAACGTTCCGGAGAGCAAACAGAACTATATTAATGCATTTATCCTTTAATTATTTATATGAGCATATGGGGATTAAACTTCCTGACAGATTCCCTTGGATGATTGTCCCCATGAAGTTTGCATCACTATTTGGAAAGGTCTTCAATCAAGTGATGATCGACTTGGAACATCTGAATAAGGCCACAGGCTCAAAAGGCTACCTAGGACAGACTTGGCACAAGCCACTCCGACTGGCAGATTCCAGAGAAACCCTGACACCCTTTAACTCCTATACAGGCATCTGGACTTACATCGAGGTCCAGTGGATTGCTACCCATGGAAAGGCTGCCGTCCAGAAGTGCACAGGAATGGTCACCAAGCAGGGTTAACGCTGAGAAAACACTGGCCACAGAAGTGACTAACACATCACTTTTTACACTGTTTTTTAAGGAAAATCTGTGGTGGACAATCCTTTTAAGGAATGAACACTGCACATATTAGACACAGATTGCTCTAAAATAAAAAGAAGGAGCAGTGGGACCTTTTATACTGTATACAGAAATATTGTTGAGCTAAAAGTGCTGCTTCTTCTTATTAGAGGTCACTCCAGATGGGATTTTTTTTAAACAATTTGTGGTCAGGAACGGAGTACTAGGTAGCTAGGAGACTCTCGGAGAGGAGATGTTATATAGACCTGTTTATTACACAATCACTACGCGTTTCGACAGCGGCCTGCTGTCTTCCTCAGGTGGAGTTCACCGGGAAGGAGGACGGGGCAGCGGTCCTGTAGCAGCCCAAAGCCCCTCGATATCGTGCCATTGCCGGTGTTGTGCAAGGGTGCACAACCCCACCAGGTGAGCGGATAATCCCCCACCTCACAACACATTTCCCCACTAGACCACCGGGTACTTCTCAGGTTGCGCCTCTCTGTTTTTTGTACTCCAGAGCTCTATGACCTTCATAAATTATATACTTAAATTGGAAAATTTGCATGCTAAGTATCTTAATTTTATAAAGTATATTCTACCTTGTATATAGCAGTAGTGCAGATTAAATGTCATATATTCAATGTTTGTACGTACATGTATCTTGGAGCACATAGTTTGCTGCACATTTTGGAATATACTTAAAAAAGTTATTTAGATGCCGGTGAACTTACCATATAAAACCATATATACGAGATAACAGTTTGCTGATTCATATCCTGTAATGAACAAAGTATTATCCATTATATATGAATAAAATGATACACTCAGAATAATAATATATTGTGGGGAAAATATTTAAAGGTTTTCTGAGAGATCCTGGAGCATTTTAATAAAAAAAATTTAAATCCAGCATCAATATGATTTATTAGAGATTGGTAGCTATCAAATTAATCAGATCAGCTTCTATGAGGAGGTAAGCTCCAGAATGGAAGGGAACTTCTATGAGTGTTGTATTTCTAGACTTTTCAAAAGGTTTTGATAAGTTGCCACATTAAAGGTTTGTAAATAAAATGAGAACAATGGGTTAACAACAATTGGCTCAGTGTAGGAAACAGAGGTGGTTATTAATGGAACATACTTTGACTGGGTCATAGTTAACAGTGGGGTACCACAAGGGTCAGTATTGGGCCCTCTTAATTTTAATATATACTGACGAGCAAAAGGGTAACAATTTTTTGAACTTTAGACTTTCAAGCTCCATATCTCACCATCCACTACTGCTTCAAACATGAGACCACCATCATTTTATAGACAATCATTTTGGCTATATCATACATGAATTTGACTTGCAACTATTTTGCATATGATTAATTATGCAAATTCTTGTTATGTCACTGTTTTGCTCCTGGTGGTGGAAAAATCTTTTTCTTCCTGTATACTACAAATTACAACCTGTTCTCATATTCCCTAATAGCTCAGTGTGTTATTAGGTTGATTCCAAAGGGAAAGGTCACTGTGTAACATACCTGGCGGCGTCCTTGCATAGTGGTCCATCTCCCACTGTGCAAGAGCGCGCACTTGATCTCCTGTCCAGAATGTCTCTCTGGCTTCCCTCCATGCTGTCTGTTTGTGTCTGTTTCTGCTGCTTAAGGGCGGCGCCCGATCACTTCCTGCTTTTTGTACCTGCTGTGGGTCACACCTCTTGTGCGTCCTCAGCCTATTGCTGTCTGTCACCTGGTATATAGCTCAGCTGCTTCCATCTATCCCTGCCTGAGCATAGTGTTTCTTTCAGTGTGTGCTTGCACTCTGAAGGTGCCAGGTCCCGTTCTGTGTTCTCTTGTCTGCCTATCCTGGAGGCTGTATTTCCAGGCCTGTCTGAACACGCTCCTAGCCTGTTCCTCCTGCCTTCTAGGGGCCGATTACCTAGACCCGTTCCTGTATCTTGTCTGACCTGTCTGAACACGCTCCTAGCCTGTTCCTCCTGCCTTCTAGGGGCCGATTACCTAGACCTGCTCCTGTATCTTGTCTGTCCTGTCTTAACACGCACCTTGCCTGTTCGTCCTGCCTCTCTGGGGGCCGTATTCCCAGACCCGCTCCTGTATTCCGCTGCAGTGTCGGTCTCCTCCGTACACTCAGTTCCAGTCTGAACTCTCTCCTATCCTTTACCTGTTTTGCCTCTATGTCCGTTCCCTTCCTTTTTCTGCAGAGTCTGAACTCGTACCTAACTCCTGCTTGTTGTCTCTGTACTCCCGTTTGTGAGTTTGTGGTCCACTTGCTACTTCTCTGCTAGTACCCTGTGGGTGTCTGGCTCTGCCTTTCCCTTCCTGTCTGTTCCGTGTGAACAGAGCCCTGTCCCCCCTACTCAGCCTAGCCTGCTCTGACTCCTTTGCTCACCGCTCCGGCGGTTCTAGTCTGCTCTGTCTCCTTTGCTCACCGCTCCGGCGGTTCTAGTCTGCTCTGACTCCTTTGCTTACCGCTCCGGCGGTTCTAGCCTGCCCTGCTTCTGCCCACTGCTCCGGCAGTCCTGTCCTGCCCTGCTTCTGCCCGCTGCTCCGGCAGTCCTGTCCTGCCCTGCTTCTGCCCGCTGCTCCGGCAGTCCTGTCCTGCCCTGCTTCTGCCCGCTGCTCCGGCAGTCCTGTCCTGCCCTGCTTCTGCCCGCTGCTCCGGCAGTCCTGTCCTGCCCTGCTTCTGCCCGCTGCTCCGGCAGTCCTGTCCTGCCCTGCTTCTGCCCGCTGCTCCGGCAGTCCTGTCCTGCCCTGCTTCTGCCCGCTGCTCCGGCAGTCCTGTCCTGCCCTGCTTCTGCCCGCTGCTCCGGCAGTCCTGTCCTGCCCTGCTTCTGCCCGCTGCTCCGGCAGTCCTGTCCTGCCCTGCTTCTGCCCGCTGCTCCGGCAGTCCTGTCCTGCCCTGCTTGTGCTCGCTGCTCCTGCAGTCCCGTCCTGCTCTGTTCTTGCCCACCGCTTCGGGCGTTCCCTCTCTGCTGTGGTTGTCTACCGCATCTGCGGTTCTGTGACCCAGTCTGTACTGGGTCTTAACCTTTCTGTGCTCCAGCCCGTCTTTTCGGCCAGTACCTCCCTGCCTGCATACTCGCCTGTATCCACCCATCTGCATACCTGCCGTGTTTGCTTATATCCACCAGTCGTGCCTGCCTATACCCTCCAGTCTGTGCGCCAGCCTAACCAGCCTGATCCAGTAATCCCTGTGTGGGTCAACCCCCGTGTCCGGAGTTTGACCTGGAGTAGCACCTGGTCCCTCTGCCCGGTTTCTCCCTGGTGCACTGGCGTCGTATGCCGTCGTGCCATCTTGGTCGGATCGGCCAGATACTTAGTCACGCCCCTCCAGGCACTCTCCGGTTCATGGTCCAGTGGAATCACTACAATCACACGCACACGCCGCTCAGCCCGGGCGTGTGCATAACAGCATGCTCAGGCCAAGGTTCCCGTTGAGCCCCACGGCCTTCGCTCTCTGAGAAGTTTTCCAGCGAATACATGCATTAAAATAAATAAATAAATATTTTTTTTTTCCTTTAGCTGAGTTCCAGGCGAATTACTCACCCGTCCAGATGGATCTATCTGCTCTCGTTCCCGCGGATCCGCTACGTTATTATGGGGATCCTAGACAAAGTCGTGCATTTGTGGAGCAATGCATGCTACACTTCAAGTTCTACCCTCTATGTTTTCCCACCGATCGGGTTAAGGTGGCATTCATTATGTCTTACCTGGCGGGTGATGCCTTGGAATGGATCAACCCCCTATATGAAACACAGGATCCGATCCTCCTGGACCTAATGGCCTTCCTGGTGGCCTTTCTAATGGTCTTCGATGATCCTAACCCGGAGGCTCCTGCTGAAGCTTCACTTCCCAATATCCCGGAGCAGCCCCAATGGGTAATGTGTGTGGGTAGCGCAATAGTCCTCCAGCCCAATGAGACTACTGCCCACCCAGAATCCTCACAGGGTGACTACGCTTTCCGTAATACTTCTCCCAACCTCAAGAGGCAGTCCAGACGTGCTAGACGTAGAGGCAAGCCGTCACGCCAGGGTCTGTCCTCCCTGAGACCTCCTGACCCCAACCTTGAAGTCCCTACTGAAGCTTCATCTCCCTGTATCCCGGAGAAGCCCCAACGGGTAATGTGCGTGGGTAGTGCACCAGTTCTCCTGCCCGAAGAGACTTCTGCCCATCCAGACTCCACACAGGAGAACTTCCTGCACCCGGCATCAGATGCTTCACCCACTTTAACCGGCGTGCATGTCCAAGGATGCTCCAAAGCTGTGGTTACCTCAGAGTCTGTGCACCTCTACTACCTGGCGGAGGACCCCCTGTTGCCTCCTGAATCCTCCGGGATACCACTCGATGACAAATGGAGAGAGAATTCTCTACACCCGGTACTCGATACTTTGTCCGCTTCGTCCTGTGAGCCTGACAATGGGTATCCCAAAGTGGTAGTTACCCCCGAGTCTCTACACCCCTCCGACCAGGCGGAGGACCTCCAGTTGTCTCCTGAACCCTTCGGGGTGCTACCTGGTAGCGAAAGGATAGAGACTCTCCTATACTCTGTACCTGATACCTCGCTCGCTTCGTCCAGTGAGTCCAACCTAGTGTACTCCGAAGCAGAGGTTACTCCCGAGTCTCTACACCCCTCCGACCAGGCGGAGGACCTCCAGTTGTCTCCTGAACCCTTCGGGGTGCTACCTGGTAGCGAAAGGACAGAGACTCTCCTATACTCTGTACCTGATACCTCGCTCGCTTCGTCCAGTGAGTCCAACCTAGTGTACTCCGAAGCAGTGGTTACTCCCGAGTCTCTACACTCCTCTGACCAGGCGGAGGACCTCCAGTTGTCTCCTGAACCCTTCGGGGTGCTACCTGGTAGCGAAAGGACAGAGACTCTCCTATACTCTGTACCTGATACCTCGCTCGCTTCGTCCAGTGAGTCCAACCTAGTGTACTCTGAAGCAGTGGTTACTCCCGAGTCTCTACACTCCTCTGACCAGGCGGAGGACCTCCAGTTGTCTCCAGAACCCTTCGGGGTGCCACCTGGTGGTAAATGGACAGAGACTTTCCTATATCCTGGATCTGATACCTCGCTTGCTTCGTCCAGTGAGTCCGACCTAGTGTACTCTGAAGCAGAGGTTACCCGTGAGTCTCTACACCCCTCTGACCAGGCGGAGGACCGCCAGTTGTCTCCAGAACCCTTCGGGGTGCCACCTGGTGGAGAATGGACAGAGACTTTCCTATACTCGGTACCCGATACCTCGCCTGCTTCGTCCAGTGAGTCCGACCTAGTGTACTCTGAAGCAGATGTTTTCTCTGAGCCTCTGCACTCTTCTGACCCGGCGGAGGACCTCCAGTTGTTTCCTGAATCCTCCGGGGTACCACCAGAAAACAAAGAGACAGTGACTTTTCCTCATTATGTACCTGATAACCCGTCTATTTCTTCCTGTGAGCTTGACAAGATGTACCTCGAAGCAGAGATTACCCCCAAGTCTCTGTCCCCCTCCAACCCGGTGGAGGACTTCCAGTTGTCTCCTGTACCCTCTGTGGTGCCACCTGAAAATATGTGGAGAGAGACTTCCTTGTGTGCTGTTCCTGGTACTCCACCCGTTTCGTCTGTTGCTAAGGGTGGCTGGATGGGAGGTAGCATCCTAGCTACCCAGAGGAGACCAGTTTTTCCGGTGGACAGGGGAAGTGATCTCTTCGAAGTGAAGAATTGGCCCTCAAATTCCCTGCGGAAGATTCTGGCAGGCCTGAAGAAGAGGGGGCGTAAGGGGGGGGGTACTGTAACATACCTGGCGGCGTCCTTGCATAGTGGTCCATCTCCCACTGTGCAAGAGCGCGCACTTGATCTCCTGTCCAGAATGTCTCTCTGGCTTCCCTCCATGCTGTCTGTTTGTGTCTGTTTCTGCTGCTTAAGGGCGGCGCCCGATCACTTCCTGCTTTTTGTACCTGCTGTGGGTCACACCTCTTGTGCGTCCTCAGCCTATTGCTGTCTGTCACCTGGTATATAGCTCAGCTGCTTCCATCTATCCCTGCCTGAGCATAGTGTTTCTTTCAGTGTGTGCTTGCACTCTGAAGGTGCCAGGTCCCGTTCTGTGTTCTCTTGTCTGCCTATCCTGGAGGCTGTATTTCCAGGCCTGTCTGAACACGCTCCTAGCCTGTTCCTCCTGCCTTCTAGGGGCCGATTACCTAGACCCGTTCCTGTATCTTGTCTGACCTGTCTGAACACGCTCCTAGCCTGTTCCTCCTGCCTTCTAGGGGCCGATTACCTAGACCTGCTCCTGTATCTTGTCTGTCCTGTCTTAACACGCACCTTGCCTGTTCGTCCTGCCTCTCTGGGGGCCGTATTCCCAGACCCGCTCCTGTATTCCGCTGCAGTGTCGGTCTCCTCCGTACACTCAGTTCCAGTCTGAACTCTCTCCTATCCTTTACCTGTTTTGCCTCTATGTCCGTTCCCTTCCTTTTTCTGCAGAGTCTGAACTCGTACCTAACTCCTGCTTGTTGTCTCTGTACTCCCGTTTGTGAGTTTGTGGTCCACTCGCTACTTCTCTGCTAGTACCCTGTGGGTGTCTGGCTCTGCCTTTCCCTTCCTGTCTGTTCCGTGTGAACAGAGCCCTGTCCCCCCTACTCAGCCTAGCCTGCTCTGACTCCTTTTCTCACCGCTCCGGCGGTTCTAGTCTGCTCTGTCTCCTTTGCTCACCGCTCCGGCGGTTCTAGCCTGCCCTGCTTCTGCCCACTGCTCCGGCAGTCCTGTCCTGCCCTGCTTCTGCCCGCTGCTCCGGCAGTCCTGTCCTGCCCTGCTTCTGCCCGCTGCTCCGGCAGTCCTGTCCTGCCCTGCTTCTGCCCGCTGCTCCGGCAGTCCTGTCCTGCCCTGCTTCTGCCCGCTGCTCCGGCAGTCCTGTCCTGCCCTGCTTCTGCCCGCTGCTCCGGCAGTCCTGTCCTGCCCTGCTTCTGCCCGCTGCTCCGGCAGTCCTGTCCTGCCCTGCTTCTGCCCGCTGCTCCGGCAGTCCTGTCCTGCCCTGCTTCTGCCCGCTGCTCCGGCAGTCCTGTCCTGCCCTGCTTCTGCCCGCTGCTCCGGCAGTCCTGTCCTGCCCTGCTTCTGCCCGCTGCTCCGGCAGTCCTGTCCTGCCCTGCTTGTGCTCGCTGCTCCTGCAGTCCCGTCCTGCTCTGTTCTTGCCCACCGCTTCGGGCGTTCCCTCTCTGCTGTGGTTGTCTACCGCATCTGCGGTTCTGTGACCCAGTCTGTACTGGGTCTTAACCTTTCTGTGCTCCAGCCCGTCCTTTCGGCCATTACCTCCCTGCCTGCATACTCGCCTGTATCCACCCATCTGCATACCTGCCGTGTTTGCTTATATCCACCAGTCGTGCCTGCCTATACCCTCCAGTCTGTGCGCCAGCCTAACCAGCCTGATCCAGTAATCCCTGTGTGGGTCAACCCCCGTGTCCGGAGTTTGACCTGGAGTAGCACCTGGTCCCTCTGCCCGGTTTCTCCCTGGTGCACTGGCGTCGTATGCCGTCGTGCCATCTTGGTCGGATCGGCCAGATACTTAGTCACGCCCCTCCAGGCACTCTCCGGTTCATGGTCCAGTGGAATCACTACAATCACACGCACACGCCGCTCAGCCCGGGCGTGTGCATAACACACTGGATCGAATTGAGTAGCAAAAATGAAAAAGATTTTGCAAGAAAAGGGAAAAGCATCATCCAGGTCATTGATAGCAGTCTGTAGGCCAAGAAAATTGCCAAACTGCATCATGCGAGTGCCATGACAGTTCGAAGGATATGAAATGAAGTCCATCCATCCATTCAAAAGCCAAGAGGTGGACGTTCAGGCAAAATATCAGAGTCAACAAGTCGGCTAATCACAAGGTCTATCAATTCTGGAGCGGCAAACACGGCAGTGGAGGTGGCTCGCATGCTTCATAATAGTGAGATCACTGATGTCCATGCAAGTACTGTGAGACACACATTACACAAGTCTAGAATGGTGGCTCAGAAAAAGGTGAAGAAGCCTCAACTTCAATATCGGCATAATAAGCATCGGCTCGGGTTTACAAAAAAGTATGAAAAGTGTACAGTAGAAGATTGGAAACGAGTGATTTGCAGGCATGAGACAAAAGTCAATAGACTAGGCTCTGATGGGTGCAAATGGAAGAAACAAGAGAAAAAGGAGTTAACGGATCGAGAAATTGAAGGAATTGTTAAGTTTGGTGGAGGAAGCCTGATGATATGAGGTTGTTTCACAGCCAAATGCATTTGATACTTGACCAGGATCAATAGCGGTTTCAATGCTGAGCTATATGTGAGTATCCTACTAGACGAGTTACTTCATACACTCAAGTACTATGGGTATGAAGGACGACATAGTGTTCCAGCAGGACAACGACCAGTAGCATATGTCGAGGTTGGTGAAGAAATAATTAAATGACAATGAAGTAGAGGTGCTTAATTGGCCCCCGACAGTCCCCAGACTTCAAAACAATTGAACACTTGTGGGTAGAGTTGTACAAAAAGCTGTATACATACCAAAATAAGTCAACCACTATGTAACAACTTTGGGAAGAGACCTGGGATCAGATTTTGGTTGAGACATGCTTGAATTTGATTGACAGCATGCCCTTAAGGATTCAGGTAGTGTTGAAAGTCAAAGGTGGATTTACAAAATACTAACAAAATAATAAAGATTAAAATTTAGATTTTTAGGAGTAAAACAGTAACAATGCAGCGACATGACAAGAATCTGCATAACTAATCATATGCTAAATAGTGGCAAGTTAAATATATGTATGAGATAGCCAAGATGATTGTCTATAAAATAATGGTAGTTTCACGTCCGAAATAGTAGTGCATGGTGAGGTATGGGAAGTCAAAGGTTCAAAACATTGTTACACTTTTGCTTTTCAGTGTGTTTAATAATGACCTTGTGAAGGGCGTTCAGAGAAGAATTTTAGAATTTGTAAATGAAATTAAGTTCTGCAACGTAATCAACACATAGTATAATTTAATATTACAGATGAATTAGAGGACTCGGGGAGAGAAACAGCAATTGAAGTTTAATTTAGACAAATGTAAATTCATGTATTTCAAATAAAATGTACGATTATGTATTAATTGGTATAAAGGGTGTGGAACTCTCACTGAAAAAGAGATGTGGGTGTGGGTGGACGGCAAAGTCATCTTTAGTGACCAGTGTCAGGCAGCTGCAACCAAGGCAAAAAAATCAAGGGATGCATAGATGCTCATGACAACAATATAGATTTGCCTCTATACAAGTCACTAGTGGGGCCACACTTAAAATACTGTGTACAGTTCTGGTCTCCAGTGAAGGTCAGAGCTGAACTACAGAAAAGAGCGACCAAGGTTATTAATGAAATGGGTGGGCTGCAATACCAAGATTATTACACTTGGGGATATATAGTTTGGAAAAAAGAAGGCTTAGGGGTGATCTTATTACTATGTACAAGTATATGAGGGGACAGTACAAAGACCTTTCTACTGATCTTTTTACTCTGAGGCCTGAGACGGGGACAAGGGGGCATCTTCTACGTCTGGAGGAAAGAAGCATCATCACAGACAGCGGTTCTCTACTACATGAGTAGTGAGACTATGGAACTCTCTGCTCCGTGATAGTTGAAATTCAAAAAGGGCCTGGATGGCTTTAAGATATTATAGATCATTACTATATTTCTGTAGATGTCGGATTGTGACCTGCGACATAATGCAAGAGCAATGCCGAGTCACAATGTCTACAAGTCTCATATGACTTCCACAGACTTCAACATGTCTGAGATTTATCACAGCAAAAATGATAATTCTAAAGAATTAGTGCAACAGCAAGTTGCACAATATTTTAGCTGCTTTGCATTAGCCCAATAAAAATGTAAGAATTAAAGACCTAAAAGTTCACAGGCAGAAAAAATTTACTTCACCACTTAAATAAAAAAATATATATATATGCCTGGTAACTGCAAACTCGTACTGGCCTGGAGAATCATACTGCCAGGTCAGTTTTACCATATAGTGAACATGGTAATTAAAGAAAAACAAAAACAATTGTGAAATTGCACTTTTTTTTGCAGTTTCAACACACTTTGAATTTTTTCCCCGCTTTCCAGTGCATCACATGATAACATGAATGGTGTCATTCAAAAGTTCAACTCATCCCACAAAAAACAATCCCTCATACAGCTATGGTGACAGAAAAAAAAAGATATATAGTTCTTGGAAGAAGGGGAGGAAAAAACTAAAACAAAAAAATGGAAAATGGCCATGGTGTGAAGTCGTTAAATGTCTTAACACAAGAGAGCAACTCATAGCTAGCAATGATCATGGGAATGGTTCCCACCAGCAGTAGGTATATTTTGCTATTAGTAAGTTGATACTTAATGGGTTGCTGCACTATTGATGACCTATCCATAGGACAGTACTAGGGGCTGGATTTTATACTCCTGCGGCAATAGACTGAAAGAGAAACCGGGTTTCAATGAATCAGACGTGTGTCCTTATAGTTTTATCCATATAGTACATGTTGTTAAAAGGGTTAGTTACAATCCAACCCACAGTAGTCATCCTCACCAGTTTAACAATGGCATACAACGTGAAATCCAGGTACACAGTAGTCACGTTTCTCCAATCTGTGACCGGACGCTCATCAGGGGGTGGATCACTTATGTTCAATGAAGCCAGCAGGTCATAGAAACTGCAGTCAGTCTCACAAGAAGCTTCACCTGGACACAAGAAGAGATTGAGGAGAAGTGACCGCTCTGCAGAGACCCATTACAAATACACAATGATCTGGAACTGACATGCAACCATTAAAGGGTTGTTCTCATCTCTCCTTTAGGAGCACACCAGTCCCTGCCTTCCTGGGCGTTGTGCGCCTGTAGTTTGACAGCTTGGACAGACAGTGTGATTGAGCCGCTGGTCTGAACCATGCTCTCTCCCACCCATATAGCAGCATGGGAGAAGCGTAGGGGCAATGATCTGGGCAGCTTCAGAGCAGGTAGTTAAGCAAAGAACCTGCAAGTGGCACAACTCTCTTTACTTAATCAGCTATCTAAGACTGCAGAGGTGGCTGGTAACCTAGGCAATGACCTGCACCCTACAGAATTAAAAATCCCTCCGTTCTTGAGAATTTCTAATAAGAGGTAAATTGCAAAGTTGCTTGTTTTTTTAATAGCACTTTGCAACTGTAACCATTTAAAAGCCTGAAACAACCCCTTTAACTTACCTGCAAGGATGAGAACTGCGAGCAGGAACGGAGAGACAGTCAGAGCCATGCTGAAGAGATGTGGAGATCATGTAACTACTGAGCTTACCTTTGCATGACAATTTGGTATAGGAGGGGTTAAATCTTGATGGATTGTGCAAAATGTAGATAAACTTGTTTTTGAGCCACGTGGTCAACAGTTCTAGCTCTTCAAATATTGTGTAAAATGCCAGTCATGAAAAACATACGCAAATTGTCTGTAAAGGAGAGAGGAGTGCGGGGGATCCCGGGCGCTGCTGTTGACAAAGGTTAATCCAGGCGGTAAGTATAAAAAACTGACAAGTTATTGCAACGCTTTTCGGAGTACAACCAAGTCCTTCTAACTATGCTTGAGGAAGGAGTAGGTTCTATTCCGAAACACATTGCAAGACATTGGAAGCTTTTTATACTTACCGCCTTGATTAACCTTTGTCAGCGGCAGCACCCGGGATCTACCGCACTCCTCTCTACTTTACACGTTATGTCCTCTCTCCATTTGATGTGAGTACAGCGGCCAGAGCAGCAGCCATGATTGGATTCTACATCTCTCTTTATGGAGTTGTGCCACGCACAATCTGATAAGGTGAGCGACCAACCCTCCGACTTACCTTCACCTGTTATGTAACGTGGCATGAGACGGTAGCCATTGGCGAGGTACTCAAAACGCCATGATTGTGTTTTTTTCTGTTCACCATAACACAGCAACAAAATGCAATAAGAAGCGATCAGAACATTGTTTATACCCCAAAATGGTATCAATAGAAGTGTTAGCTCGACAAGCAAGAAAATAAGCCCTCACACTGCTCCATCGACTGAAAAATCAAAATGTTACGGGTCTAGAAGCATGACAACACAAACAATATATATATATTTTTTTTAAAAAAAATTTTTCACCGCTTAAATAAAAAAAAGAAATAAATCTATGCACGTTTGGTATCGCCATAATTGTATTGACCAAGAAAATCACATTGCCAGGTAATTTTTACAGCAAAACGAATCCTGTAAAAACAAAACGTAGAAAGCTATTGCGGAATTGCTTGTTTTGTGCAATTTCACCGCACTTGGAATGTTTTTCCTGTTTTCCAGCACATTGCACGGTGAAACGAATGGTGTCATTCAAAACTGCAACTCGTCCCGCAAACTACAAGCCCTTATACGATTATGTCGAGATAGAAATAAAAAAGTTACGGCTTTTGCAAGAGGGGGAGGAAAATAAAGAAGAGCGCAAAAACTGAAAAAATGCCAGATCGAGAAAGGGTTAAAATATTTTATCCCCCTTTAAACATGCTGCCAATTGTGGAGGTCTGGATCCTGAGACTACGTTCCCACGATGAGTTTTTGGTGACTTTTTTACGCTGCATATTTAAAAATAAATGCAAGTAAACCTATTTTACTTAATGGTTGCAGAAAATCTGCAAGATAAAAAACCCACTAAACGCTCATTGTGTGAACATAGCCTAAGAGGTAAGGATGCGTTTTTACGTGTCTTTTTTTCCAATTTATTTGAATATGTGAAAAACACTGAAAGAATTGACACGTTGGAGAGTTGGAAAAAAAATGCTTCGGTAAGCAGCATCTAGATCAGATTTCAGAAACCTCACTCACCTTGCTGGTACTGAAAACGGCAGTGTTTTAACCATAGAAAAATATGTGGAAAAAAAAGCATCAAAAACACAGCGTGTGAACAAGCCCTTACTGTACAACATAAACAACCCTTTCTTGATTCCCCCATTGGGATTGACAAAATGCAATGCACAATGGTTGGGTTCCAGGCTCTGATATATTCCCAGTAGAGTTTTATATAAAATATGGCAGGGTAATGGTGAAGGAATTACATGCAACTTTGGAGGAATCAATTCACGAAGGCCAACTATCAATTTCAGTGCAAAAGGTCATCATCATAATTACCCCCAAGGAGGGTACGGAAGCTCAGACACATATCACTTCACTACCAAAAACAGATGCAATTTGGTTGCCAAACAGTTTGTAACGAGATTGGTCAAAGTCATAACTTCTTAGATCCACGAGGATCAATTGGGTTTCATCCCAGGAAAAGCAACTAACTACAATATAGGGAGAGATTTCTGCAATATACAAGGCAGGATGGAACTAGAGGAAATCAGTTCTCTCCTCAGACGCCATCAAGGCATTCGTTTCAGTTGATTAGGGGTAAATATGGATAGTGTTGCAGAAGGATAGGTCTGGAGAAAAGTATATAAAATGTAAAACAACGCTATAAAAGTCTCATGGCTTTTTCAGTAATTAAGGGATGCCTCTTTCTCCACTCTTATTAAATAGCATGAGCGGAAAAAAATAAGAAGGATAAGAGAATAAAGGAGTTTACTTATAAAGACTGAGAGAAAACTAATCTGGATATATGCAGTAATGTCCTGTTATATCAGGATTGAAAAGATGACATTGACAAAATTAATCAAAATATGTCATGAGTTCATAGGGAAGAAAGAAATTCCCTGGATAAAACAAAGATACGTAACATAACAGCTCTGTTTTTTTGCTTTTAAAAATGACGACCTTATAAGTGGAAACCAAACAAACCCCATTTTACGCCGTTTGTGTCTGTCATAGGAAGGATGCATTTTTTTTGCAGTTTTGTTTTTATAACAGAATAGAAAAATGGAAAACTGAACGTTAGTGTTAACCTACAGTACCTACCCCTTTCTTGGTCATACTCCCAAAAAGCATAAATGTTGCATTTTTTCAGCTGCGTTAAACAGTTCAAGCAAAACTCATGCCCACAGTGTGCTTAAAGATGCTGTGGAACCGTACATTTTTTGGTCTGTTTTTCCATATCGACTTCTATGGGGAAGCTGGAAAAAAAAACATTTAAAATGCAATTGTGTAATTGCAGAATCCCAGCATTTCTGGACTAAAATGTATAAAAAGGGTGTCAGGGATTGCGCAGCGACGACACTGGGGAGATCGCGCAATATCTCACTGTCACTACGTATGTCACGGATTTCGTCCAGAATCGCTAGCTCACAATCCAGACTACTCACTACTTAGGTATCGGAAAGTGACCAGTGAGCGTATGGCGTCACACCTCAGGATTCCAACGCATGGAATATGTGTTTACGTCCTCCGTACGGTCACTGTCAGCTTCACGATAGCCCGATTATTATTATTCTCTGCCACCACCATCCAGATTTGAAATATAATACAGGCTGGGCGGACGCCTGCGTTCGGGTAGCGTATGACTTCGGGGGAGGGAATGATTACAGCACAAAAGAAACAGAACTATTACATTTTATATTTAATCCAAAAGGGAGGCAGTGTTTAAGAAAAATATCCAAGATTTTACAGAGACATACAATACATAAGCAGTTACACAAAATGATAAGGATTAAAGAAGACTTACTGTATACAGTTCGCAGGGACAAATCAGCATAGGTGGAGGAGGAGCTCCCCGATTTGATTTGAACGTTATCGAATGTGACCCGTTGCTTACCGTATCTATACCCCCCTGACAATGAGTACTGCTCCAACCTCAGCAAACTATTTTATGCTTAAGGGAGAGACCTGTCCACACCCCTGTTTGCCGACATCACAGGGGCTGGGGCTCCACCCTTCATGTTTGTATTAAAAATCTGTTTTTTTGGGATAACTTATTGCTGGTTGATCCCAGAAGCCCAAAAGTGGTACCATATTTTCTATTATGATTTTACCTTCATTTAGAGACCACACATGATATAGTTGCAGTCTGCTATTTTGCTACTTTTGCCCCACAGCTCCCTGGTTTGGTTTACAGCAATGAGAAAATATGCATATCGCTCCTTGGCTGTCCCTGCTACTAAAAATATAGGCCCCATTATTATCAGAATTATGTAACTTACAATATTCCATATTCCGTATTGGTGTCGGCGAGACTATAGACTTCCTTTTGAAGCTCGGGAAGCAAGCTTCAACAGTTACACGTAAATTATTGCAAGCCTGCGTCTAATCACCCCCTGCGTCTGCCAGGGGGAAAGATGTTCGCATTTTAATTAGGTTGTAGCTTTACAAGTCACTTATACTGTAGGTGATAATTTGCTGAGGGCCAGATGCTGGACTGTCAGCTGTCCTGTGACAAATGGGGAATAAGGGAGGGGTGGAGAGGCTTGGAAGAAATGGTTAATATTCTCTTAATATCTATGACAGGGGAGAAGATTTTCAATTTTTCTCAATATTTCCCTGACAAAGGGGAAATGCCGAAAAAAATGCTGCATAAATTCAACCAGGTCAGATTGCCATGACTTACTTTGGTGCGACACCTGCAGAAAATACACACTGGATAAAAACGAACATGGGAACATTGCCAAGGAGCAGGGAACAAACGCCTGCTACAGAGGAATGATAACGTTTGTATGTGTGGGGGGCTTTACATAGGCTGAAAAAAGACTCAGGTAAATCAAGTACAACCTTTCTCCACCAATGATAAATTCTTTATCACTAAATTATCTATATCCCACAATGTGTATCGAGGAAATCATCCAGCCCTTGTATAAAAGCTGCAAATCTGGGTGTGGCCTCCCTTCCTAGAGCTGGATAATACATTTAAAGCTTCCCTAGGCTGGGGTTCAGAGTTTGGGATTCAGTCCTTTGTCTGCCCTTATTCACACACTGATGTCAATTTTTTGTTAGAACCCTCCTGTTTGTTTGTGTTTCTATCTAGTGTTTTGCGGTCACGTGACCATCTGCCTATATATTCCGGCTCCGCTCTTCTGGCTTTGCTGGACTTCAGTGTTGTTTTGACTGTCTCTCTAGCCAGGTGCTTTTGTGCTTATCTCTCTCTAGTTCGCTTGGTCCTCTGGGACCTCTAGTACTTTTTGTTAGTTTATCTCTTTTGCTCTGCAACAACTTCTGTTAGGAGGTGTCCCATTTTGTCCCAGTCCTTAGTTCTTTTAGGGATCCCTCCCTTTCTCTATAGGTCTCCGTTCAGACTAGCCAAGGACGAAGGCAGGTCTGTTCAGAAGGAACAGGTTGCCCGCTACAACGTAGGGACTCAACTTAGTCTTACTGTAGGGACAGCTCCCCCATCTTTCCTTAGCCTATGTTGCAGATCATAACAGTAAGTCCAGCCCAAACAAAGACTTAAGGAAAGAAATCCGGGGATCAGTATGGTTTCTGTTCAAGATTTGGCTCAACGCCTGCAGGGATTGTCTCTGGAGGTGTCCGAGCTCTGGCAACACGTGAGTAGCTGTCCTGGAGCGCATTTTGTCGAACCCAAGGTAGGACTGCCTGATATTTTTATGGTAAACAACAAGATTTTTTTTCCTTTAAAAATGCTTGTTTATTATATTTTCGTTTGAGACCAAGGTCCTCTGGGAATGAATCACAGCGCATTGGGTTTATCATGTCACTTTTGCGCAAGGAACCACAGGGGTGTGCCTTTTCTCTCCAACCTAATGATCCGTGTTTTAGGTCAGTGGAGGATTTTTTTGCTATGGGGCTATTGTATGACGATCCTGATCGAGTCTCATCTGCTGAGACGTTTGAAGCAGGGGTCAGGTGATGTTGAAAATTATTGTACACTCTTCAGAAGGTGGTCCTCAGAAGTGAAATGGAATGATTCAGCGTTAAAATGTTTTTTTTCTTGCTGGTCTAAGTGAAAGGGTTAAGGATCTGCTGATTGCATTTCCAGCACCTGAGACCTTGCAGGAAGCCATGAAATTAGCTATACGTGTGGACAGGAGACTGCGTGCCAGGGTTAATGATGAAAAAATTCCTGCAATGGCAGCTCCTAGTCCCCAGAGGGTCTGCTCGGACGGCGGAGAACCGATGGAGGTTGGGGCGATGTTACTCCACTCTCAGGAAAGAGACCGCAGGTATTCCAAGGGATTGTGGTAAAACTGACCATTTGATTAAGAACCGTGAGCTTCGTTTAAGTAAAGAAAAAAAATAGGTCAGTTACGCCCGTATTGCTTGTTTGAGCTCTAAGGGAGTATTTTTTTCAGGGAGTACCTCATTGCAGGAAGATTTGATTGAATTTCAGGTATTTGTGGATTGTGGTTCAACACTTAATGTGATTGATGAGGGTTTTTTGGAAAAACTTAGATTGGAATCCAAACCTTTGTCATCACCTATTTCTGTGATTGCAATTGATAACACTCCTTTGAAATGTATTACTCACGAGGTTGCGGCATTTCCCCTCACTATCAATGGCATTCACCAAGAAATTTTGGACTTGGTGGTATTAAATAATTTACCCTCTCCAGTCGTTTTAGGTTTGCCTTGGTTAAAACTGCACAATCCTTTACTGAAACAGAACACAACAACGAAAAAGGAGCCAACGGTTTTAAAGATATGCATCAAAATTTATTAGTACATAAATGATCAGACAAAAGCAGGAATCAGTGTGGAAAACACTTGAGGAATAAAAACCCGCAACAACCCTCTCCACATGGCGGACACATTCAGGACCAAACAGTACAATTTAAGTCCGATATAGACTAAGTATTTGAGGAGTAACACCATACATAGATGATATGTCAATACATATTTTCAAGTACCGCATATATACTGGACTAGAATTCCCATGCTGTCCTATACTGCTGAGTGTACATTCCCTATCATATGCCAGATATAACCATAGGTGACCTGCTAGAGTCACTATATATACATACCAGAGATATCAAGCTTCAGCAGAAGACAGTCAGGGAATAGTCAAAGATTTAGAAGTCCGTCTGAGGTCGGCACATGCGGAGCAGAGAAGCCCCGACGCGCGTTTCGGTGGTTATATCTCCGTCATGTGTGTTATGTACACACATACATATGGGCGCACACAGCTCAATTTTGTTTATATTTGTGTGTATATACACTGATGGACATCATCGCACACATGTATGTATTTGGGCGAATTATGGGGTATATATCTGATGACACAGCCAAATGTTGGCCCCCTAAAAAATTAAAAATTAAAAATTATGTTTATATAACAAATAACATCATTTGTGTGTGTGCCTGTGATCTGATATGTATATACAATCAGGGATGCCAAATATATCCGGATGGGGTATCACCTGTTCTCTACTTTTTTATTTTTATTTTATATTTTTTTTACCTCACATGTCGCACTTGGGTCTTTCCCCCCTCCCCTCCCTCCCCCAGTTCATGTGTTCTTTCCCCTCTCTCTTTATTCTATCTTCTAGATATTCTTTGATATGTGGCATCATGGCCTTATAGAACTGACTCTCGTTATTTTAATGAGAGGGATGCGATGATACCTGGTCTAGTGAAGGAGACAGTCAGTTAAATTTGCGGACTATGTGGGTCTGTGCGCCGGCCGGCTTTCCGTGTCCCAGTGCCGTGAGGTGTTGTGGCTATTCTGTAGCCCCCGCTTCCGTCACATGACGCGGATACTGGCCGGCGTCCGGATCCCCATGGTGACGCACACGTCACTTCCGTTCCCGCGGTCTTTGTGTTCTAGCGGTGTGTGGCGTTATGGCTTATGCCCCGCCCCTCTGCTGTCATATGACGCGGATGCCGGCCGGCGTTCTATCTCCGCAATGACACTTTGTGTTCCAACGGTGTGCGGCGTTAGGGCTTATGCCCCGCCCCTCCGCTGTCACATGACGCGGATGCCGGCTGGCGTCCTGGTCTCCGCAGTGACGCTGATATCACTTCCGGTCTTTAAATGTGCCTGGCGCCAATATAAGCAAGTGACAGCGAGGCAGCAAACATGCCCCCTGACGAAGGGAACCACCGAAACGCGAGTCGGGGCTTCTCTGCTCCGCATGTGCCGACCTCAGACGAACTTCTAAATCTTTGACTATTCCCTGACTGTCTTCTGCTGAAGCTTGATATCTCTGGTATGTATATATAGTGACTCTAGCAGGTCACCTATGGTTATATCTGGCATATGATAGGGAATGTACACTCAGCAGTATAGGACAGCATGGGAATTCTAGTCCAGTATATATGCGGTACTTGAAAATATGTATTGACATATCATCTATGTATGGTGTTACTCCTCAAATACTTAGTCTATATCGGACTTAAATTGTACTGTTTGGTCCTGAATGTGTCCGCCATGTGGAGAGAGTTGTTGCGGGTTTTTATTCCTCAAGTGTTTTCCACACTGATTCCTGCTTTTGTCTGATCATTTATGTACTAATAAATTTTGATGCATATCTTTAAAACCGTTGGCTCCTTTTTCGTTGTTGTGTTCTGTTTTGGTTGGATTTGTAATTTATGGCGATGGAGCCTAATATGTCCGTAATAGGGTAGTATTAATAGAATAACAATTCTATGGTTATTAATATTTGACACGATATATACTATCTACTCATGATTAACGTGTATTATACAATCCTTTACTGGACTGGTCTACTAATGAGATTAAGTCTTGGAGTCCTAAGTGCTATGATAAGTGTTGTAATGGTCGCATTGCGGCTGTGGAAAAAGGGGAATTACCTGTACCTATTCAGGATTTTTGGAAGTTTTTTTTCAGAGGAGGAGTCGCAAGTTTTACCTCCTCATAGGGACTATGATTGCACCATTAAGTTTGTTCCTGGAGCTACTCTTCCGAAGAGTCGCTTATTTAATCTGACTATCCCTGAGAGAAAGGCCTTGGAGGAGTACATACAGACGAGCTTGGCTGCTGGTCACATTAGACCTTCTAAGTCACCTGTGGCCATTGGATTTTTCTTTGTTAAAAAAAAGGACGGGGGTTTACGTCCATGTGTGGACTTTCGTGAGATTAATAAGATTACCGTACGCAATTCTTACCCATTGCCGTTAATTCCTGACTTGTTTAACCAGTTAGTGGGGGCCAAGTGGTTCTCTAAAATTGATCTCCGGGGGGCATACAATTTGTTACGTATGAAGGAGGGTGATGAATGGAAAACTGCTTTTAACACTCCGGTAGGTCATTTTGAGAATCTGGTGATGCCTTTTGGTCTTACCAATGCACCCGCGTTTTTTCAGAACCTTATTAATGACATCCTGGGACCTTTGATTGGTAAGAATGTGGTTGTGTATTTGGATGACATTCTGATTTATTCGCCGGATCTGGAGTCTCATTGGCAGAGTGTACGTGAAGTTTTGCAGTTATTGAGTGATAATTCACTCTTTGCTAAGCTGGAGAAATGTGAGTTCGCTGTGCAGAGAATTAGTTTTTTGGGCTACATTGTCTCCAGCGAGGGCTTTGAGATGGACCCGGTGAAGATTCAGGCTGTGTAGGAATGGCCTAGGCCTATTGGTTTGAAATCGATACAGAGATTTTTGGGTTTCGCCAATTATTACAGGAAATTCATTAAGAATTTTTCTATAATTGTTAAGCCGCTGACCGATCTCACCAGGAAAGGTGCGAATACAGCCCAGTGGACTACTGAGGCCATTGAAGCTTTTGTGTATCTCAAAGAGAGGTTCAGTTCTGCCCCTATCCTTATGCAGCCTGATGAGACCAAGCCTTTTTTGGTCGAAGTCGATGCTTCTTCGGTGGGGGTCGGTGCAGTTTTGTCTCAGGAGAACAGGGATGGAGTACATCCCTGTGCCTTTTTTTCGAAAAAAATTTCAGAAACCGAACTTAATTACGATGTTGGTAATCGGGAATTGCTGGCTATTAAACTCGCGTTTGAACATTGGCGTCATTTCTTGGAAGGTGCTAGATTTCCTATTCAGGTTTTCACAGATCATAAGAATTTGATTTGTCTGGATGCTGCCAAAAGCTTGAATGCCCGTCAAGCTAGGTGGGCACTTTTTTTTTCTCGGTTTAATTTTTCTGTTACTTATATCCCTGGTACTAAGAATGTTAAAGCCGATGCTTTATCTTGCAGCTTTTCTCCCATGGTTGGTACCGAGGAGGAGGAGAGCATTTTACAGAAAGGAGTTGTGGTAGCAGCATTGGACTCCGTTTTGGAAGATGGGATTCTTAAAGCCCAAGAGGATGCCCCATCTAACACTCCCCATGGGAGGTTGTTTGTGCCTAGAACCTTTAGGAGAGATTTGTTTGTGGAGTATCATGAGTCTCGGTTGGCAGATCATCCAAGAGACTTATCAGTCGCAGTTTTTGGTGGCCTGGGTGGTAGAACGAGGTCATCAAGTGGGTGCGTCAATGTACGGTGTGTGCTAGGTCAAAGGCTTCACATACCCCTGCTGCGGGGTTGCTTTGCCCTCTGGAGGTTCCTAGTGCGCCTTAGATGCATCTTGCAATGGATTTTATTACTGACCTTCCTGTGTCCGAGGGTTTCACTGTCATCTGAGTGGTCGTGGACCGTTTTAGCAAGATGTGTCATTTGGTTCCATTCATTAAGCTACCCTGCGCAAAGACACTCGCTAAGGCGTTAGTTAAGGAAATTGTCAGGCTCCATGGCGTTCCCACCGACATTGTTTCTGATAGGGGACCTCAGTTTGTGGCTCGCTTTTGGCGTGCTTTTTGTGACAGGTTGGGAGTTCATTTGTCATTTTCGTCTGGGTATCATCCTGAGTCTAATGGACAGACTGAAAGAAAGAACCAGGATGTTGAACAGTTTTTGCGTTGTTTTGTGGCAGACAATCAAGAGGGGTGGTCTGAGTTTCTGCCACTCGCAGAATTTGCTCTTAACAACCATACATCCTCCTCTGCTGGGTGTTCTCCTTTTTTTTGTTGTACTGGGAGACATCCGTCTTTTGGTTCGTTTTCCAAATTGGGGTTGGCGGTGCCGGAGGAGGAGAATTTTTCCGGTGATTTTCAGAGAGTTTGGACTAATGTACGTTGTAACCTTCAAGAGGCTAACAAAAAGTCCAAGAAGTGTTTTAACAGGAAACGTAAAGAGGTTTTGTTTACTGTGGGTGACATGGTTTGGTTGTCCTCAAAGAATCTGCGGTTGAGGATTCCCTCTAAAAAATTGGGTCCGAAGTTTGTGGGGCCATTTAAGGTGCTTCAGGTGGTTAACCCGTCTGCTGTTAGGTTGGATGTCCCTACTTCCTGGAAGATTAATCCTGTGTTTCATGTTTCCTTGTTGAAAAAGGCTGATGTATCGGATAGGGATGCCAATGTCACAGTTCCTCCGGTGGTGGAAGACGGCGAATATGAAATTTCTCGTATCCTGAATTCTAGAGGGCATAGAGGGAGATTGCAGTATCTCGTCGCTTGGAAAGGTTTCGGTCCGGATAATTCCTGGGTAAGGGCGGATGATGTCTCTGCCCCTAGACTTGTCAGAGCTTTCCACAGGAGATTTCCAGATAGGCCTGGGCCTGGAGGATCCGGAGGATCCTCATAAAAGAGGGGGTACTGTTAGAACCCTCCTGTTTGTTTTTGTTTCTATCTAGTGTTTTGCGGTCACGTGACCATCTGCCTATATATTCCAGCTCCGCCCTTCTGGCTTTGCTGGACTTCAGTGTTGTTTTGACTGTCTCTCTAGCCAGGTGCTTTTGTGCCTATCTCTCTCTAGTTCGCTTGGTCCTCTGGGACCTCTAGTACCTTTTGTCAGTTTATCTCTTTTGCTCTGCAACAACTTCTGTTAGGAGGTGTCCCATTTTGTCCCAGTTCTTTTAGGGATCCCTCCCTTTCTCTATAGGTCTCCGTTCAGACTAGCCGAGGATGAAGGCGGGTCTGTTCACAAGGAACAGGATGCCCGCTACAACGTAGGGACTCAGCTTAGTCTTACTGTAGGGACAGCTCTCCCCATCTTTCCTTAGCCTATGTTGCAGATCATAACATTTTTACACATGGTAATGTTTTTAATATTAGACAGTGTAGGACCGTCCCGAACCTTGTCGATGGTGGGATGGCTTATATACTATTTTTGATCAAAAACAGAGATGGCGCGCCCCCAGGGCAGTGGGGTACTCGGTGTCCTGGCCTATGGATGCTGGGGGGGAATATGTCACAGTGGCTGGCCCGGTCCGTGGCCCAGGGCGGTCAACAAAAAGGGGATAGTTTATATGGGATCTGTAGTTTGATCGTGACGCCACCTGTGGTTTCTGGTAATTTGTACCACCGCTGCTGCAGACCTCTGAGGCAGTTGATAGGGCAGCTAGGATGGAACAGCTCCCCACAAGTGGAGCGGGCCTCAGGGCAGTGTAGAGTTTGATGGTGGGTGGTGATGCTGGGACTTGTGGTGCAGGAGAGATGGCGCAGCTGAAATAACTGACGGAGGCAGTGGAGTGCAGTCATCCGAGTTTTACTCACAGTTCTTATTCAAGGTTCTCAGGTACACTGTACGGGTGTCCGCCTCTGCGTCGCACTGCGTCTACCAGACCAGGGGTTCAGCTCTTCCTCAGATGTGTCAGGAGCACTTGACGGAACCCCGCTTTCTTTATGTGCCTAACTAGACCAACTTCCCGCGCTGGGTCTTCTCACTCCTGCCCTGCGCTTCCCACATACAGTCCCGATCGGGTGCTCTGAAGTCCCTCTGGGCAACCTGGAGTTCCTGGACCTACTTGACCCTCACGGTGACTAGGATGAGACTGTGGCGACTGCACCATGGAAGTGCAGAAGCCTCCAGTTTTTCCAGCCGAGACCTGGAGTAACACGGCAGGTCCAGGGGCCGGTCCCTTACTTGCGGCCTGATCCCTCTGACACCTGGGAGATTCGGGGCGTACGGGTGCCATCCTGCACTGACCGTACCCCCTGGGATCCCTTCTGTAGAACGGAGCCTTTCTCCTCTGCTCCCCTCCTGGGCCTCTATCACTAGGCCCCACTTGTGGAGCAGAGCTCCTGAAGAGACTCTGCTCCTCAGACTGCTCACTGACTGTTCTTCACTGACTGCTCTGCCACCCTAAGATGGCTTCCCTTTATATACCTCCTACAATGGTGCTCTCCTACTCTACATCCTCCACCCACACCCACTCCAGCCAGGGACAGGGCTCAGCAGGAACATAATGCATCTTGCCCTTCCAGCCGGCCTGGAGTAGTGTAGTGTTGAATGTGTTGAATGTGGGTGTTGGGGTTCCAGGCAGCACTCCCTCTTTACCTGAGAGAAGGAGACATCACACCTCTGGGTGAGGTGCAGTACCTCTGTGGCGACTGAACCCTCAGGGGCGCCACACAGTGTTACTAAGAACCCTATTTTATTTAAATGCACTTGCTTTTTATTTATTTACAGCAGGGTTTATGTTTATTTTGCTTCTTGTAGGTTTTTCCAAAAGCTGTTATAGTGTCTGCCATTACTGCCTCTTGTGGTTGGCATTCCACAGTCTGACTGCTCTGACTGTAAAGAACCCTATCCTAATTAACTCCTGTCCTGTTGGAATTGGAGGAATGGAAGAGAGAGGAAGACCTCTAAATGAGGTGGGGTTTTTTGCTTTATTTGTTTTGGGGCAGGGCGAAAATATATATATATATAAAAAAAAGGAAAATAAGATGTATTTTAAATTGGACTCCCAGGGGAGGAGAGATGTCGCCTATCTACATTAGAGAGCGACTGAGACCACTGGATATTATTAACAAGACGCAGTAACTTATGGTTCAGTTTCCCTTTCCAGAAAGGTATTTACCAGTGCATCATACTGAACATGACCCCGTATACAAAGACCAATATTACAGCTATAAAAGACACAATAAATACTTTAAGATAAACATCACATATTACCACCACATAGTGACCAAATATTAGCACCCTACTAATCACTAAAGATAACCACTGTACTAAGATCCATATTACTACCATAGAGTAACCATATTGTTATTGTTGTTAAACACCTGCTCTACATATGTGCTCTACAGACCAACGTTAAAAGTACATGTAAATTGTAGTAATAGTGTCCCTTCTTTGCCTCCACACAGTAATAGTGCCCGCTCTGTGCCTCTACAAACATAGTGTCCCCTTTGGGTCACCTCTCAGTAATAGAGCCATCTGTGCTTCACACATATATTGCCCCATTGTGCCTCCACATACTAATAGTGTCCCCTCTATGCCTCCACATAGTAATAATGCCCCCCTCTGTGCCTCCACATAGTAATAGTGCCCCATCTGTGCCTCCACATAGTAATAGTGCCCCCTCTGTGCCTCCACATAGTAATAGTGCCCCCTCTGTGCCTCCACATAGTAATAGTGCCCCCTCTGTGCCTCCACATAGTAATAGTGCCCCCTCTGTGCCTCCACATAGTAATAATGCCCCCTCTGTGCCTCCACATAGAATAATGACCACTCTGTGCCTCCATATAGTAATAATGCCCCCTATGTGCCTCCACATAGAAATAATGACCCCTCTGTGTCTCCACATAGTAATAATGCCCCCTCTGTGCCTATACATAGTAATGGTGCCACCTCTGTGCCTCTGACGCGCCCCCTGGGCCGTGTGTGCACGCGTGTGGGTTACCTGGAGCCGGGTCTCTGGGGGTTGTAGTCTCCGTGGCGGTGACCCGGTCCCGTGGCTCAGGGTGGTCAAACCAGTGGCAGTCCTTTATAGGTTTTAGGTTAATTGTCCGACTACGCCACCCGTGGATTGCGGTCAGGGTGTACCGCCGCTGCGAGGCAGACCGCTGAGGCTGGTGTTGTATGCGCAGCAGAGAATGGGATGACTCCCCACGGGAGGAGTATAGCCTCAGGGCAATGAGTGTGGATGATGGGAGTGATGGTGCACGAGCGCAAGAGGAACGACTCAGAGTCTTTGCAGTGCAGTTCAGGGTCTTTACTGATGATAATAAGGCAGACCCTCACGGGAGTACTGGCTAGCATAACAGGCCTGGTCAGTCTGTGAGCAAGCGGGAGCTCCCGTGGCCAGGTGGAGTTGTAGGCCTCCCCGTCTGTCTGCACTCTTCCTGGCTACCTTGCTATAAGCGGGTGATAGTAGCCCACGTCCCTGAGTGTACCGTGTAGTGCTCACCCGTATGGCTGGTGACTTGGGGCCTTCTGTTAGCCTCCGCTCCTCGATGGCGGTGCTGGTCCCTTTCTTGTGACTGAGCCTCCGGGCTTCTATGGCCAGGGGACCTGAAATCCCCTGCCAGCTGGTTTCTGCTGTTGGACTTAGAGATCCTTACAGCCTCGGACTTCGGTGTCCGGTACTTAGATTCTTCTGCCAGGGCGAGCTCTGCTTAGCTCCAGCCCCTGGCACTCAGCTCCTGCTCCTACAGAGCTCTTGCTGTTTCTTTCCCTGTGTCCGCTTGTTCTCTCCGAACCCCGCCCCAGACTCAGTTTATAAGGGCAGATTCCTCCCCTCCCAGTACTGGGCAGGAGGTGTTGCATGTTTAAGGGCTCCTGACCAGGAAACCTCCCATTTGCTCTCAGACGTAATATTTCTATTACTGTGGTAACCAGACCCCTGGGGTGCCACATTCCCCCAGGGGACTCCGGGACTAAACACATTTTTAAGAAAACACAAATACAGGGTATAAACAACAACAGGAAAAAGTACATTTTGTCTTGATGGTCACGGCACTTCCGTAATCGGGTGTCCATATCACCCAAGGTGAAGTTTTAGAGTAGGGGACCTGTCCAAAGCAAACCCCAAACGTTGGCCCTGGGCGTGGCTGCAAGGCGAAGCAAACTACTTTGGACCACACGGGACCACGCCAGACAGGTTTTTCTTCCGTGGCCGTTTTCACAAGAAGCACCAAGTGTAACTATTTACAATGTAGTTCTGGTTATTCAGCGTCCATAACCTGTCAGTCCAAATAAACCTGAAGGGTAACTAGAGAAACATAATTAATAAACAGGCAACAAACATAAACCATTTTCAACATTTGCAGTTTACAGGTAAATTTACATTACAGTTTAGATTCTCCAGCGAGCGGGCATCTGTCCTCTAGTGCTCCTTGTGGACCTACGTAACCCACTATCTGGTTCTGCACTACAGGGTGTAGAAGGTGTTGCGGGTAGGCCTGGCAGCTTTCTGCGTACTCTTTGGATTACTAGGGGCACGGCAGGCTCACTACTAGCAGAGGGTTGATTCTCCTGGGCTACTGGTATGGATTCTTCTGCCTCTTGGGCCGGCTGCTCTTCTGACACTACCTGTTCTTCTGTAGGCCCTTGAGGGGCTGGCTGGAGAAAGGTGAGGACGGGTACCACGACTGCGTTGTTGATTTGAGTCCAGGACCGGGGAAAGTCTCCGAGTACGGTACTGATCATTTCTTCCCTTTCCGCTGCGGGTTGAGGGTTCTCTTGATCTTCGTCAGGGCTTTGCAGCTGCTCGGGACACTTTTTCAGGTGGTCTCTGGAGACAATGGCTGTGGTCTCTCCTCCATCCTTACTGATTACACAGACTTTTGGATTATCATGGCTTGAGGGCAGTATGGTGTACGGGTCCTTCCTCCACTGGTCGTCCAACTTGTGGAGCCGCCCCTTTCTCTTCAAGACCTGCTCTCCAGGTACCAGGGGAACAGCGGGAGCATGCTGGTTATAAGTCTTCTCTTGCCTTTCTCTTGCTTGAGACAGACTCCGCTCGACGCTCTCCTGTACTTTCCGATACTGCTGCTGCCGTTCTGTATCCCAGTCTGCCTCTGGCGAGGTGTCCTCAGGTGTCAGGACTCCCATATCCAGGTCAATAGGCAGCTTACCAGGTCTTGCTCTCATTAGGTAAGCTTGGGTACAGTTGGTGGAACCTACGGGGATGTGATTATATAAGTCCACCAGATCAGGCAGTTTTTCAGGCCAGAGACTGCGTTCTTCCAGGGGCAACGTTTTTAGCAAGTCTATCACCACCTGATTAATTTTCTCACATTTTCTTGGAAGACCTCCGCTTCGAAGGCTGCTCCTTGGTCTGTCAGCACTTGCTCCGGATACCCGTGTGGACGGCAGAAGTGCTGCTGGAAGGCTCTAGCTGCTGTTTGAGCCTTTAAGTCCTTGACAGGGACCACCACCAGGAACCGGGAGTAGTAATCTACGATTGTGAGGGCGTAGACGTACCCAGATTTGCTTGGAGCCAGTTTCACATGGTCCAGAGCTACCAGCTCCAGTGGCTGCCTGGTGATGATGGGCTGCAGAGGAGTCTTCTGGCAGGCACGGTCCTTCCTTCTTAGGTTGTACGGGCCACAGTCTCTGCACCATCTCTCTATGGCTCCTCTCATGCCTACCCAGTAGAACCGTCCACGCAACAGAAACTCCAGCTTCTTCTATCCGAAGTGTCCTGCTCCGTCGTGGTATGCCTGCAGAACCATAGCCGCATCTCGTCTTGGGACCACTACCTGCCAGGTCAGCTCATGTGTTCTAGAGTTGACCATTCTCCGGCAAAGCTTCTCCTTGTAAAGAAACAGTTTACTTTTCTCCTTCCACAGTTGCTTGGTCTCCTCCGGAGCGTCTGGGTCAAGACGGGCATCAGCCTGTGTCAGCATTTCCTTCACCAGACGGACAGCGGGATCACTGTCTTGTGTCTCCGCCCAGCTGTAGTGGGGTAAGGGATTGAACGTGGCAGAGCGCCTGTCCCTTACATGGTGGGAATACAGGGTAATCCCATGATGGTGGAACGCAGGGAGTTCAACCTCTTCCAGTTCTTCTGGATCTTCCCCTACGTCCGGTAAGTTTGGCATTCTGGACAGGGCATCCACGTTGGCATTTGAGCGTCCCGCCCGGTATTTGATGGTGAATTCATAGTTGGACAGGCGGGCCATCCATCTCTGCTCCAGGGCACCAAGCCTTGCAGTGTCCAGGTGTGTCAACGGGTTGTTATCCATGTACACGGTGAACTTGGAAGAGGCAAGGTAATGCTTGAAACGTTCGGTCACTGCCCACACCACTGCCAGGAACTCTAGCTTGAATGAGCTATAATTCTCAGGGTTTCTCTCTGTGGGCCCTAGTTTTCGGCTGGCGTAAGCGATTACCCGTTCTTTCCCCTGCTGGATCTGCGACAGTACGGCTCCTAGCCCGATGTTGCTCGCGTCCGTGTGGAGGATAAAGGGCTGGCCGTAGTCAGGGTACGCCAGGATTTCATCCCCCGTGAGGGCCATCTTCAGCTGGCGGAAGGACTCCTCTTCCAGCTTTTCCCACCTGAAGGGCGGCTTCTGGTTTTTGGCCTTCCTGGATTGACCTATCAGGAGGTCCTGCATAGGAGCTGCCATTTTGGTGAAACCGGGAATGAATCTTTGGTAGTAGCCTACCAACCCGAGGAACTGCCGCACTTCCTTTATGCTGGAGGGTCTTGGCCAGTCTTTAATCACGGTGATTTTATCGGGGTTGGGAGCCACTCCGTCAGCACTCACCACGTGTCCCAGGTACTGCACCTTTGGTTTCAATAAATGACACTTGGAGGGTTTCACCTTTAGGCCGTAGCTTGCCAGGGCGTCAAACACTTCTGCCAGGTGTTTCAGATGGTCCTCGTAGGTTTTGGAATAAACGATGATATCGTCCAGGTATAACAGGACCGTCTCGAAATTCCGGTGTCCCAAACAGCATTCCATCAACCGCTGGAAGGTTCCTGGTGCGTTGCAGAGCCCGAACAGCATACAGTTGAATTTACTGAGACCCATCGGGGTGGTGAACGCAGTCTTCTCCTTGTCTGCCTCTGCTACAGGAACCTGCCAGTACCCGCTAGTAAGATACAAAGTGGAGAAGAAGTTAGCAGATTTTAATGCAGCTAAAGATTCTTCTATTCTAGGTAACGGGTACGCATCTTTGTGTGTGATACGGTTGACCTTTCTGTAGTCTACACACATTCTCATTGTGTTGTCCTTCTTTTTCACTAGAACTAGTGGAGCTGCCCAGGGGCTACAGCTGTCCCTGATTACCCAAGCCTCCTTCATGTCCCGCAACATCCCCTTTGCATGCTGATAGTGTGCAGGGGGTACAGGTCGGTATCTTTCCTTTATGGGTGGATGGTCTCCTGTGGGGATGTGATGTTCTACCCCCTTTACTCGCCCGAAGTCTAGCGGGTGTTTACTAAAGACTCTTTCGTACTCCTGAACCACCCGGTAGACTCCCTGCTTTTGGTGTGAGGGAGTGGAGTCAGTACCCAAATGCAGTTGCTGACACCAGTCCTCCATTTGTTTCTTAGAACCGTTACCTTCCTCTGGTTGAGATGGAGGCAAGGGTTCTACGGCCATTACAGAATTTTGGTTTATGGTGAACAATTTGGCTAGCGTGGCATACCGGGGCAGGTGTACTTCTCTCTCCCCGATATTTACGATGCGGACAGGTACCCTCCCATGGCGTACATCGACCACTCCCCGTGCTGTCAAAATGGTGGGCCTACTGTCTGAGTAGACGGGCTCTACCATTGCTTGGTAGTCTCTACCTCTTAGACCAATAGCTGCCCGGCACCAGATCATCATCTCACTTTTCGGGGGCATGGCAATAGGGAACGGGTCACACATTCTCACGCTACCAATCTCACCACCAGATAGTTCCACTTGTTGCCATTTCATCAGTACCCGGATCTCTTTTTGGAGAACACGCTGCTGGCTGGAACTGGCGTTCTTGGCAACCTGCTGTAAAATGAGAATTATCTCCGCAAGACAATTTTCAATCACGTTAGTTCCCAAGGTTATTTTAGGGTGACTCTCATGACGATCAATGTCCACAATAATCAGTCCTTGTGCCGCCAGTTCGACTTTACCGATTTTAATGGTCACCTCTTTGAATCCCGCCTGTGGCACGGGCTGACCATTGCTGGCGATGATACTCAGGTCGTCATCTGGGTAGCGGGTTATGTCCGAGTCATTCCAGTACCGCTTAAATAGCACATAAGGGATGGTAGTTACCTGTGACCCGGTGTCTAGTAGGGCACTCATTGGAATGCCATCCAGTACCACAGGCAAGACTGGACGTCCCCCTACATATTTATCAAGCCAGTTTGAGGGGCCTGATGATCTTATGCCTGGGGGTTGGCCCTCTGCCCCAGGTTGTGCCCGTTTAAATGACAGTACCATGCCATATGTCCGGGTTGATTGCAGTGGCGGCAGATGGGTTGTCCGTCCTCGTTGTATCTGTCGCTGGGTCTTCCTCTGGACGATGGGATTCTCCTCTGTCGGCGCCATGGGACGTCCTCCGGTCCGGATGCCAGCTGGATCTTTCCTGGAGGAGAGACCTGTAAAGACTGCACAGTTCTGGTTAGCGCGGCTACGCTTTTAGTCAGCTCTTGGACCTGATGGTGCAGGTCTGTAGCCAGGTTGTTGTCAAAAGCCTGCGCACCAGCTCCTATAGGCTCTGCAGACAAGGGCGGCGCCTCCTGGTGATAGGTAATAGCAGGGCGCCGGTGGGTTACAGCGCTACCCGGTGCCGGTTCTCTGAGCACTCGGATGGCCCTGTCTTTGAACTTTGAAAAGCCTAAACCAGGGTTCTGCAAGGCCATTGCACGTAACTGGGTTCGGTGGGCGTTGGACAGCAGACCCTCAATGAATTGCTCAGTTAACAGTTCATCTGCGTTCCGCACACTGTCAGGGTCTGCCTGTTTAAAGGCTCCCAGGGCCTCTTGCAAACTCAAAGCATAGTCTCTTATACTGTCTTGAGCCCGCTGCTTGCACCCATAAAATCTCATTTTGATCTCGGCTGAGGTGCGGGTATCAAAAGTGTCCTTCAGCCGGGCTAAGATCTCCTTTACGGTCTCCTTGTCCCGGACTGACCAGGACTTTACTTCGTGTTGGGCTGCGCCGGTTAGCTGGCCTATCAATATGCTCACTTTCTGGCCCTCCGTCAGGGGGTATACCTTAAATAGGCTGTACAGTCTCTCTTTAAAGTCGTTTAGGGTATGCGACTCCCCTGAGTATTGGGGCAGCCAGGCCGCTCCGGCGATGTAAGGCATTGTAAATGGCATTACTGCGGCTGTGGCCGCGCTGGTGGTAGAGGGTCCCTCCGTGTCCGTCATCTTCCTCCTCCCTAGTTAAGTGTGGCCTACCTTCCGACGATCCTATTGTGTAGGCCGCGGCTCCGCTGGTGCTGCTCCGGACGAGGACCTTGCGTCGCGTCTTGGTGACGTCAGCGTCACTCTCTCTCCCTTTCAGGACCTTGCGCAGCATCGGTGCGAAGGGCGGAGCTTCAGGTCTCGCGCGCTTTCGGCGTCCACGCCCCTCTTCTTTCCGCGCAGCATCCCAAAGATGGCGCCCGATGGCGGGAAAACGACTGCGGATGGTGGGAAAACAGCTGCGGATGGCGGGAAAACGGCTGAAGATGGCGGGAAACGGCTGAAGATGGTGGGAAACGGCTCCGGATGGCGAGAGCCTTCACCACGGCAGGTATGACAGTCTTTTGAAGGCGCGCAGTACCCGGTGGTTGCGGGCACGAAATCCTGCAGATTACGCCAAAGTTGACGCGCCCCCTGGGCCGTGTGTGCACGCGTGTGGGTTACCCGGAGCCGGGTCTCTGGGGGTTGTAGTCTCCGTGGCGGCGACCCGGTCCCGTGGCTCAGGGTGGTCAAACCAGTGGCAGTCCTTTATAGGTTTTAGGTTAATTGTCCGACTACGCCACCCGTGGATTGCGGTCAGGGTGTACCGCCGCTGCGAGGCAGACCGCTGAGGCTGGTGTTGTATGCGCAGCAGAGAATGGGATGACTCCCCACGGGAGGAGTATAGCCTCAGGGCAATGAGTGTGGATGATGGGAGTGATGGTGCACGAGCGCAACAGGAACGACTCAGAGTCTTTGCATTGCAGTTCAGGGTCTTTACTGATGATAATAAGGCAGACCCTCCTGGGAGTACTGGCTAGCATAACAGGCCTGGTCAGTCTGTGAGCAAGCGGGAGCTCCCGTGGCCAGGTGGAGTTGTAGGCCTCCCCGTCTGTCTGCACTCTTCCTGACTACCTTGCTATAAGCGGGTGATAGTAGCCCACGTCCCTGAGTGTACCGTGTAGTGCTCACCCATATGGCTGGTGACTTGGGGCCTTCTGTTAGCCTCCGCTCCTCGATGGCGGTGCTGGTCCCTTTCTTGTGACTGAGCCTCCGGGCTTCTATGGCCAGGGGACCTGAAATCCCCTGCCGGCTGGTTTCTGCTGTTGGACTTAGAGATCCTTACAGCCTCGGACTCCGGTGTCCGGTACTTAGATTCTTCTGCCAGGGCGAGCTCTGCTTAGCTCCAGCCCCTGGCACTCAGCTCCTGCTCCTACAGAGCTCTTGCTGTTTCTTTCCTTGTGTCTGCTTGTTCTCTCCGAACCCCGCCCCAGACCCAGTTTATAAGAGCAGATTCCTCCCCTCCCAGGACTGGGCAGGAGGTGTTGCATGTTTAAGGGCTCCTGACCAGGAAACCTCCCACTTGCTCTCAGACGTAATATTTCTATTACTGTGGTAACCAGACCCCTGGGGTGCCACACCTCCACATAGTAATAATGCCCCCCTATGTGCCTCCATATAGTAATAATGCCCCCTCTGTGCCTCCACATAGTAATAATGACCCCCCTGTGCCTCCACATAGTAATAGTGCCCCTCTGTGCCTCCACATAGTAATAATGCCTCCCTTTGTACCTCCTCATAGTAATAATGCCCCCTCTGCGCCTCCACATAGTAATAATGCCCTTCTGTGCCTCCACATAGTAATAATGCCCCCTCTGTGCCTCCTCATTGTAGTAATGCCCCCTCTGTGCCTCCACATAGTAATAATGCCCCCTCTGTGCCTCTACATAGTAATCGTGCCCTTCTGTGCCTCCATATAGTAATAATGCCCCCTCTGTGCCTCTCTATAGTAATTGTGCCCCCACATAGTAATAATGCCCCTCTGTGCCTCCATATAGTAATAATAGCCAATCTGTGCCTCTACATAGTAATAGTGCCCCCATCATGCCTCCACTGTCCCATCTTTGCTTTCACATAGTAGCAGTGATGCCCCCATTGTAACTTTACAAAGTATTAGTGTCCCCTCTGTTCCACCCCACCCCCCATACAATAGTAACCACCCAACTTCCAAACATTTTGTTTCCCAGCCATAAAAACGAAATAACTGGAAAAGTGTGCTAACGCTCCTCACTGCAGATTGCGGCTCAACAAAGGCTGCTTGATGAAGGGATGTCATCGCACAGCTCTCCATCACCTACACGATCATGACCTGTGGCCGGCTGCTGGCTGAACACATTCTGTGGTGGAGCAGAGTGAGTGGAGGAGCCGAGTGAGTGGCGGAGCAGAGTGAGTGGCGGAGCAGAATGAGAGGCGGAGCATAATGAGAGGCAGCGCAAAGTGAGAGGTGGAGCACAGTGAGTGGAGGAGCAGAGTGAGTGGCTAAGCAGAGTGATTGGAGGAGCACAGTGAGTGGCGAAGCAAAGCAAGTGGAGAAGCAGAGTGAGTGGCAGAGCCGAGTGAGTGGAGAAGCAGAGTGAGTGGTGGAGCAGAGTAAGTGGAGGAGCAGAGTGAGAGGCGGTACAAAGTGAGTGGAGAAGCAGAGTGAGTGGAGCAGCTGAGTGACAGGTGGAGCAGAGTGAGTGGAGAAGCAGAATGAGTGGCGGAGCAGAGTGAGCGGAGGAGCAGAGTGAGAGGCGGAGCAGAGTGAGTGGAGGAGCAGAGTGAGCGGAGGAGCAGAGTGAGTGGCGGAGCAGAGTGAGAGGCGGAGCAGAGTGAGTGGAGAAGCAGAGTAAAAGGCGGAGCAGAGTGAGTGGAGAAGCAGAGTGAGTGGCGGAGCTGAGTGAATGGTGTAGCAGAGTGAGAGGCAGAGCAGAGTGAGAGGCGAAGCAGAGTGAGGGGAAAAGCAGAGTGAGTGGAAAAGCAGAGTGAGAGGCGGAGCAGAGTGAGTGGAGGAGCAGAGTGAGTGGTGGAGAAGAGTGAGTGGAGGAGCAAAATGAGTGATGGAGCAGAGTGAGTGGCGGAGCAGAGTGAGAGGTGGAGCAGAGTGAATGGAGAAGCAGAGTGAGTGGAGAAGCAGAGTGAGTGGAGAAGCAGAGTCAGTGGAGGAGCAGAGTGAATGGAGAAGTAGAGTGAGTGGCAGAGCAGAGTAAGTGGCAGAGCAGAGTGAGAGGTGGAGCAGAGTGAGTGGAGATGTTATGTTCTGCTACCAGAGCTAAGGAAAGAGAGGAGATCTGTCCCTACGATAGAACTCAGCTGAATCCCTACGATGTAACAGGGAACCTGATCCTGCGATCAGACCTGCTAAAGTCCTAAGCTAGTCTGTACGGAGACCTATAGATGTGGGGAAGGAATCCCTACAAGTACTAAGGACTGGGAGGAATATGGGACACCTCCTAACAGAAATAGTAGCAGACAGACGAACAAACAAAATATAAAGAACATAGAGGTCCGTAGACCAAGCAAACTAACAGAGTTAGATACAGAGCACAGGCTAGCTAGAAAGTAGTTATACAATGAAGTCCAGCAAAGCCAGAAGGGCGGAGCAGGCTTAAATAGGCCAACAAGGTCATGTGACCAGCAAAGGAAAAAAAAACCTAAGAGCAAGGTTCTAACAGTACCCCCCCTTCTAAGAGGATCCTCCGGATCCCCTAGGACCAGGCTTATCAGGAAATCTCCTGTGAAACGCTCTGATAAGTCTGGACGCGGAAACATCATCCGACCTCACCCAAGAGTTATCCTCGGGTCCGAAACCTTTCCAGGCCACAAGATACTGCAAACTACCTCTATACAGTCTAGAGTTAAGGATGCGAGAAATTTCATATTCCCCGTCCTCCACCACCGGAGGAACAGAGGCAGAGGCGTCACAATCCGATACAACAGCTTTTTTCAACAGAGAGACATGAAATACCGGATTAATTTTCCAGGAGGTAGGAACCTCCAACCTAACAGCAGATTGGTTGACAACCTGAAGCACCTTAAAGGGCCCTACAAACTTGGGACCCAATTTCTTAGAAGGAATCCTCAACCGCAGATTCCTAGAGGACAACCAAACCATGTCACCAACAGCGAACAAAACCTCCTGTCGTTTCCTATCAAAGTAGTCCTTAGATTTTCTGTTGGCCTCCTGAAGATTACCACGCACATCCGTCCAAACTCTCTCCAAATCACCGGAAAAATTCTCCTCCTCAGGCACGGCAGATCCCAACTTGGAGACGCACATCCGTCCAAACTCTCTCCAAATCACCGGAAAAATTCTCCTCCTCAGGCACGGCAGATCCCAACTTGGAGAACGACCCAAACGACGGATGTCTCCCAGAACAACAAAAAAAAAGGCGAACAACCAGCAGAAGAAGATGTATGATTGTTCAGAGCAAATTCAGCAAGTGGCAGAAACTCAGACCACCCCTCTTGATTGTCTGCCACAAAACAACGCAAGAACTGCTCAACATCCTGGTTTTTCCTTTCTGTCTGGCCATTAGATTCAGGATGATATCCGGACGAGAACGATAAATGAACTCCCAACCTGTCACAAAAGGCACGCCAAAAACGAGCCACGAACTGAGGACCCCTATCAGAAACAATGTCAGTAGGAACGCCATGAAGTCTGACAATTTCCTTGACAAAGGCCTTAGCGAGAGTTTTAGCGCAGGGTAGTTTGACAAAGGGAACCAAGTGACACATCTTGCTAAAACGGTCCACGACCACCCAGATGACAGTAAAACCCTCAGAGGGGGGAAGGTCAGTTATAAAGTCCATAGCCAAATGTGTCCAAGGAGCACTGGGAACCTCCAAAGGACAAAGCAACCCCGCAGCAGGAGTATGTGAGGACTTAGATCTAGCACATATAGTACATTGACGCACCCACTTAATGACTTCCTTCTGCCATCCAGGCCACCAAAAACTGCGACCCACCAGTCTCTTGGTCTCAGAGATTCCGGGATGACCTGCCAACCGAGATTCGTGACACTCAACAAATAAATCTCTCCTAAAGGTACCAGGCACAAACAACCTCCCATGGGGAGTGTTAGATGGGGCATTCTCCTGTGCTTTAAGAATCTCATCTTCCAAAACGGAGTCCAAAGCAGCTATCACAACACCTTCTTGTAAAATGTTCTCCTCTTTCTCAGCACCGACTATGGGAGAAAAACTGCGAGACAAGGCATCCGCCTTAACATTCTTAGTACCAGGGATGTAAGTAACGGAGAAATTAAACCGCGAGAAAAACAGTGCCCACCTAGCCTGACGGGCATTCAGGCGCTTGGCAGCATCAAGATATATCAGATTTTTATGATCCGTAAGAACCTGAACGGGAAATTCCGCACCTTCCAAGAAGTGACGCCAGTGTTCAAATGCGAGTTTAATAGCCAATAATTCCCGATTACCAATATCGTAATTCAGTTCAGTCTCCGAAAAATTTTTTGAAAAAAAGGCACAGGGATGTAATCCATCCCCGTTATCCTGAGACAATACTGCGCCAACCCCCACAGAAGAAGCATCCACCTCAACCAAAAACGGCTTAGTCACATCAGGCTGCATAAGGATGGGAGCAGAGGTGAACCTCTCCTTGAGATACACAAAAGCTTCAATGGCCTCAGAAGACCACTGAACCGCATCAGCACCTTTCCTGGTGAGATCGGTCAGAGGTTTGACAATACTAGAAAAATTTTTTATGAATTTTCTGTAATAATTGGCGAAACCTAAAAACCTCTGTATCGATTTCAAACCAATAGGCCTAGGCCATTCCTGTACAGCTTGAACTTTAACCGGGTCCATCTCAAAACCTTCGCTGGAGATAATGTAACCCAAAAAACTAATTCTCTGTACAGCGAACTCACATTTCTCCAGCTTAACAAAAAGCGAATTGTCCATTAACAACTGTAATACCTCACGTACGCTCCGCCAATGAGACTCCAGATCCGGCGAATAAATCAAAATGTCATCCAAATACACAACCACATTTTTGCCGATCAAAGGTCTCAGGATGTCATTAATAAGATTCTGAAAAAATGCAGGAGCATTAGTAAGACCAAAAGGCATAACCAGATTCTCAAAATGACCCACAGGAGTGTTAAAAGCAGTCTTCCATTCATCACCCTCCTTCATGCGCAACAGATTGTATGCCCCCTTAAGGTCAATTTTAGAGAACCACTTGGCCCCCATTAACTGGTTAAACAGATCAGGAATCAATGGCAGTGGGTAAGGATTGCGTACAGTAATTTTGTTAATCTCACGAAAATCCAGACAAGGACATAAACCGCCGTCCTTTTTTTTTACAAAAAAAAATCCAACCGCCACAGGAGACTTAGAGGGCCTAATGTGACCGGCGGCCAAGCTTGTCTGTATGTATTCCTCCAAAGCCTTCCTCTCAGGAATAGTAAGGTTAAATAAACGACTTTTAGGAAGAGTCGCTCCAGGGACAAATTCAATAGAACAATCATAGTCTCTATGGGGAGGCAAAACCTGCGATTCCTTCTCAGAAAAAACTCTCCAAAAATCCTGAATAGGAACAGGCAATTCTCCCCTATCCAAAGCTGCAATACGCCCGTTACAACACTTGTCATAACATTTATGGCTCCAGGATTTAATTTCATTGGTAGACCAATCCAGTACAGGATTGTGAAATTTTAACCAGGGCAATCCCAATATTACTGGAGAAGGCAAGTTATTCAAAACTACCAAATCCAATTTCTCATGGTGAACACCATTAATAGTGAGAGGAAATTCACAGACCTTGAGAGTAATATTCTTCAAAGGGGAACCATCCACAGAAACCACAGCAATGGGGGATGATAAAGGTTCGGGTTTTAAATTGAGTCTTTCCAAGAATCCCCCATCAATTACATTCAGAGTAGACCCACAATCAACAAACACCCGAAATTCCATTAATTTTTCCTGAGCAATCGTGGAAGCAGCTAAAAATACACCCTTGGAATTTAAACAGGCAATACGGGCATGACTGACCATTTTTTTTTCTTTCTTCATACAAAGCTCACAGCCTTTAATCAAATGACCAGATTTTCCGCAATAGAAACACAAGCCTTCAGAAAATCGACGGTCTTTTTCTTGAGAGCGAGGTGCCACCGATCCAATCTCCATCGGTTCACCACTGTTAGTACACACATTCTCATAACCAGAAACTGACATAGCAGAGGATTTGCTCTCATTAACCCTTGCACGCAGTCTCCTATCCACCCGTATAGCTAATTGCATAGCCTGTTGCAAATCTTCAGGTGTAGGATAAGCAATTAGCAGGTCTTTAACCCTTTCACTGAGCCCAGCAAGAAATAGACTTTTCAGAGCAGAATCGTTCCACCCTATTTGAGTAGACCAACGACGGAAATGAGTACAATATTTTTCCACATTACCTGATCCCTGTTTCAAACGTCTCAACTCAGTCTCAGCTGATGCAACACGGTCAGGATCATCATATAATAGTCCCAAAGCAGAAAAAAAACTATCCACTGATCTGAAGCATGTATCACTAGGTTGCAAAGAAAAGGCCCACTCCTGAGGCTCTTTGCGCAAAAGTGACATTATGAACCCTATGCGCTGGGATTCATCCCCAGAGGACTTGGGTCTCAAACGAAAATACAATAAGCAAGCATTTTTAAATGAAAAAAATTCTCGATGTTCACCAAAAAATAAATCCGGCAAACATACCTTAGGCTCCAAGAAATGTGCTCCAGGACAGTTACTCACGTGCTGACGGAGCTCGGCCACCTCCAGAGAGAGTCCCTGCAGGCGATGAGCCAAATCCTGAACCGACACCATGATGGAACAGAAAAATCTTTCCTTAGAGAATTTGCTGGCTGGACTTACTGTTATGTTCTGCTACCAGAGCTAAGGAAAGAGAGGAGATCTGTCCCTACGATAGAACTCAGCTGAATCCCTACGATGTAACAGGGAACCTGATCCTGCGATCAGACCTGCTAAAGTCCTAAGCTAGTCTGTACAGAGACCTATAGATGTGGGGAAGGAATCCCTACAAGTACTAAGGACTGGGAGGAATATGGGACACCTCCTAACAGAAATAGTAGCAGACAGACGAACAAACAAAATATAAAGAACATAGAGGTCCGTAGACCAAGCAAACTAACAGAGTTAGATACAGATCACAGGCTAGCTAGAAAGTAGTTATACAATGAAGTCCAGCAAAGCCAGAAGGGCGGAGCAGGCTTAAATAGGCCAACAAGGTCATGTGACCAGCAAAGGAAAAAAAACCTAAGAGCAAGGTTCTAACAGGAGAAGCAGAGGGAGATGTGGAACAGAGTGAGTGTAGAAGCAGAGTGAGTGGAGAAGCAGAGTTAGTGGTGGAGCAGAGTGAGTGGAGGAGCAGAGTGAATGGAGAAGCAGAGTGAGTGGCAGAGCAGAGTAAGTGGAGGAGCAGAGTGAGAGGCGGAACAGAGTGAGTGGAGAAGCAGAGTGAGTGGCAGAGCATAGTGAGTGGAGAAGCAGAGTGAGTGGCGGAGTAGAGTGAGTGGAGAAGCAGAGTGAGTGGAGGAGCAGAGTGAGTGTAGGAGCAGAGTGAGTGGCGGAGCAGAGTGAGAAGCGAAGCAGAGTGAGTGGCGGAGCAGAGTGAGTGGAGAAGCAGAGTGAGTGGAGAAGCAGAGTGACGTGCGGTACAGAGTGAGTGGAGAAGCAGAGTGAGTGGTGAAGCAGAGTGAGTGGAGAAGCAGAGTGAGTGGCGGAGGAGAGTGAGTGGAGAAGCAGAGTGAGTGACGGAGCAGAGTGAGAGGCGGAACAGAGAGAGTGGAGAAGCAGAGTGAGTGGCGGAGCAGAGTGAGTGGAGAAGCAGAGTGAGTGGCGGAGCAGAGTGAGTGGGGAAGCAGAGTGAGTGGCGGAGCAGAGTGAGAGGCGGAGCAGAGTGTGTGGAGAAGCAGAGTGAGAGGTGGAGCAGAGTGAGTGGAGGAGCAGAGTGAGAGGTGGAGCAGAGTGAGTGGAGGAGCAGAGTGAGTGGCGGAGCAGAGTGAGTGGAGAAGAAGAGTGAGTGGCGGAGCAGAGTGAGTGGAGAAGCAGAGAGACGGGCGGAGCAGAGTGAGTGGGGGAGCAGAGTGAGTGGAGGAGCAGAGTGAGAGGCAGAGCAGGGTGAGTGGCGAAGCAGAGTGAGATGCGGAACAGAGTGAGTGGAGAAGCAGAGTGAGTGGAGAAGCAGAGTGAGTGGCGGAGCAGAGTGAGTGGCGAAGCAGAGTGAGTGGCAGAGCAAAGTAAGTGGAGGAGCAGAGTGAGTGGCGGAGCAGAGTGACTGGAGGAGCAGAGTGAGTGGTGGAGCAGAGTGAGTGGAGAAGCAGAGTGAGTGGCAGAGCAAAGTGAGTGGCAGAGCAGAGTGAGTGCAGAAGCAGAGTGAAAGGCGGAACAGAGTGAGTGAAGGAGCAGAGTGAGTGGAGAAGCAGAGTGACTGGCGGAGCAGAGTGAATGGAGAAGCAGAGTGTGTAGCGGAGCAGAGTGAATGGAGAAGCAGAGTGAGTGGCGGAGCAGAGTAAGTGGAGTAGCAGAGTGAGAGGCGGAACAGAGTGAGTGGCAGAGCAGAGTGAATGGAGCAGAAGAGTCAGTGGAGAAGCAGAGTGAGTGGTGGAGAAGAGTGAGTGGAGGAGCAAAATGAGTGATGGAGCAGAGTGAGTGGCGGAGCAGAGTGAGAGGTGGAGCAGAGTGAATGGAGAAGCAGAGTGAGATGTGGAACAGAGTGAGTGGAGAAGCAGAGTGAGTGGAGAAGCAGAGTGAGTGGAGAAGCAGAGTCAGTGGAGGAGCAGAGTGAATGGAGAAGTAGAGTGAGTGGCAGAGCAGAGTAAGTGGCAGAGCAGAGTGAGAGGTGGAGCAGAGTGAGTGGAGAAGCAGAGTGAGATGTGGAACAGAGTGAGTGGAGAAGCAGAGTTAGTGGTGGAGCAGAGTGAGTGGAGGAGCAGAGTGAATGGAGAAGCAGAGTGAGTGTCAGAGTGAGAGGCGGAACAGAGTGAGTGGAGAAGCAGAGTGAGTGGCAGAGCATAGTGAGTGGAGAAGCAGAGTGAGTGGCGGAGTAGAGTGAGTGGAGAAGCAGAGTGAGTGTAGGAGCAGAGTGAGTGTAGGAGCAGAGTGAGTGGCGGAGCAGAGTGAGAAGCGGAGCAGAGTGAGTGGCGGAGCAGAGTGAGTGGAGAAGCAGAGTGAGTGGAGAAGCAGAGTGACGTGCGGTACAGAGTGAGTGGAGAAGCAGAGTGAGTGGTGAAGCAGAGTGAGTGGAGAAGCAGAGTGAGTGGCGGAGCAGAGTGAGTGGAGAAGCAGAGTGAGTGGCGGAGCAGAGTGAGAGGCGGAACAGAGAGAGTGGAGAAGCAGAGTGAGTGGCGGAGCAGAGTGAGTGGAGAAGCAGAGTGAGTGGCGGAGCAGAGTGAGTGGGGAAGCAGAGTGAGTGGCGGAGCAGAGTGAGAGGTGGAGCAGAGTGAGTGGAGGAGCAGAGTGAGAGGTGGAGCAGAGTGAGTGGAGGAGCAGAGTGAGTGGCGGAGCAGATTGAGTGGAGAAGAAGAGTGAGTGGCGGAGCAGAGTGAGCGGAGAAGCAGAGAGACGGGCGGAGCAGAGTGAGTGGGGGAGCAGAGTGAGTGGAGGAGCAGAGTGAGAGGCAGAGCAGGGTGAGTGGCGAAGCAGAGTGAGATGCGGAACAGAGTGAGTGGAGAAGCAGAGTGAGTGGAGAAGCAGAGTGAGTGGCGGAGCAGAGTGAGTGGCGAAGCAGAGTGAGTGGCAGAGCAAAGTAAGTGGAGGAGCAGAGTGAGTGGCGGAGCAGAGTGACTGGAGGAGCAGAGTGAGTGGTGGAGCAGAGTGAGTGGAGAAGCAGAGTGAGTGGCAGAGCAAAGTGAGTGGCAGAGCAGAGTGAGTGCAGAAGCAGAGTGAAAGGCGGAACAGAGTGAGTGGAGGAGCAGAGTGAGTGGAGAAGCAGAGTGACTGGCGGAGCAGAGTGAATGGAGAAGCAGAGTGTGTAGCGGAGCAGAGTGAATGGAGAAGCAGAGTGAGTGGCGGAGCAGAGTAAGTGGAGTAGCAGAGTGAGAGGCGGAACAGAGTGAATGGCAGAGCAGAGTGAATGGAGCAGAAGAGTGAGTGGAGAAGCAGAGTGAGTGGTGGAGAAGAGTGAGTGGAGGAGCAAAATGAGTGATGGAGCAGAGTGAGTGGCGGAGCAGAGTGAGTGGTGGAGCAGAGTGAGTGGAGAAGCAGAGTGAGTGGTGGAGAAGAGTGAGTGGAGGAGCAGAGTGAGTGGCGGTGTAGAGTGAGTGGCGGAGCAGAGTGAGTGGAGGAGCAGAGTGAGAGGTGGATCACAGTGAGTCGAGGAGCAGAGTGAGTGGAGGAGCAGAGTGAGAGGCTAAGCAGAGTGAGTGGAGGAGCAGAGTGAGTGGCGAAGCAAAGTGATAGGGGTTTGTTATAAGTCTCCAAAAATAATGGAAGTAGCGGAGAATATCCTCGTAAAGCAAATAGATGAAGCAGTGACTAGTGTTGAGCGATACCTTCCGATATCGGGAAATATCGGATCGGATTGGATCGGACCGATACCGAAAAAGTATCGGATATCGCCGATTCCGATACCGGAAACCAATGCAAGTCAATGGGACGTAAATATCGGAATTAAAATAAACCCTTTCTTTCCTTGTAGGTTATTTCTACATGAAGGAAAACAACTAAGAATAATGTAGAATGTATTGGGGGAGGTGGGGGAGACAATAAAGGCATAGAGGTTTAGCCCAGTCAAATGGAATAGCAGGAATTAATATTTTTTTATTATGTTCTGAGTTACGGAAATATTAACTATGTTAAGTATTTTTATATTTTGTCAGATATTTATGTTTCACTACTTCCATGCTCTTCACCTTCTTTTTTACTTCTCCCACACTTTCTCCTTCATCATCCTCAGCATCTTTTTCATCCACTTCTTCTTCACCTTCTTCTTCTTCACCTTCTTCGTATTATTCTTTTTTTTACATTCTTCATATTCTACTTCTTCATCTTCTTCATATTCTTCTTCTTCATCATATTCTTATTTGTGACAGGCATTCCTGTAGTTGTTATCTATAAAAGGTTGGACATTACACCTTTCGTTCTGCCCGTCACAAAAGATTTACAACAGGATTTGTCCGCGTTCAGTTTGGCCTGCAGCAGCAGGTCTTTTCCAGGGGCACCACGAGGAGGAACGGACTCACCCCCATACACTGCTTAGTCATCTTCTGCTTATAATTTAGATATTATCTTTTGCTCTGATTTTTAGTCTTATGCTTAATGTTCTTCCGCTTTTTGTTCTGCAGCTTCTTGTATTTCTGCTTCTTGGTTTTCTGTCTCTTGTTTTTCTGTATCTTGGTGCTTGTCTTCTCTTCTTTGTCTTCTTGGTCAACTTCTTCAGGGTCATCTTCTTGGTCTTCTTCGGGGTGGTCTTCAGGGTCGTCGTCTTCGGGGGTCCTCGTCTTCGGGGTCCTCGTCTTCTTCGGGTTGGTCTTCTGGGTCCTCGTCTTCGGGGTCCTCGTCTTCTTCGGGGTGGTCTTCAGGGTCCTCGTCTTCTTCGGGGTGGTCTTCAGGGTCCTCGTCTTCTTCGGGGTGGTCTTCAGGGTCCTCGTCTTCAGGGTCATTGTCTTCGGGGTCCTCGTCTTCTTAGGGTTGGTCTTCAGGGTCCTCGTCTTCAGGGTCCTCGTCAGGGAGATCCAGAGTGATTACCAAGAACCATTTCAAAAAGCTTGAACTTGGAAATGTAGCAGAAGGTACAAGAAAGCTGAGGAACTACCGAGGACCAGCTGACGGTACTGGAACCCGGATGGATAGCAGAAGGTACAAGAGCCAATGGAACTACCGAGGACCAGCTGATGTTACTGGAACTCGGTTACTAAGCAGGAGGTACCTGTGCCAGAAAGCACTACCAAGGACCAGCAGACGTTGGTGGAACTTGGATACCGAGAAGGAGGCACCTAATCCAAAGGCACTGCCGAGAACCAGCTGACGGTACTGGAACCCGGATGGGTAGCAGAAGGTACAAGAGCCAATGGAACTACCGAGGACCAGCTGATGTTACTGGAACCCGGATGGGTAGCAGAAGGTACAAGAGCCAATGGAACTACCGAGGACCAGCTGATGTTACTGGAACTCGGTTACTAAGCAGGAGGTACCTGTGCCAGAAAGCACTACCAAGGACCAGCAGACGTTGGTGGAACTTGGATACCGAGAAGGAGGCACCTAATCCAAAGGCACTGCCGAGAACCAGCTGACGGTACTGGAACCCGGATGGGTAGCAGAAGGTACCCATGTAAAAAAAAAGTTCAAGGCCGCGAGCCGGCCGCAGTTACCAAAACCCACAGTCCTACAGAGGGTGCTTGTCCTATTGGCACTATGGAACCAGCCTTCATTGCCAGATCCCGCAGCCCACATAGGAGTCACCTAAACTGCAGGCACCATAGAGTCGGCTAACCCGACCGCAACACGACAGGACAACGCATTGGAGGCAAAGTGACGTTGACACTACCCGGAAACAGCTGGCGTGCTGGAACCAGGCTGGGCAGGAGGGAGTACCCGTGCCAAAGACACTGCCGAGAACCAGCTGACGGTACTGGAACCCGGATGGGTAGCAGAAGATACAAGAGCAAATGGAACTACCGAGGACCAGCTGACGGTACTGGAACCCGGATGGGTAGCAGAAGGTACAAGAGCCAATGGAACTACCGAGGACCAGCTGATGTTACTGGAACTCGGTTACTAAGCAGGAGGTACCTGTGCCAGAAAGCACTACCAAGGACCAGCAGACGTTGGTGGAACTTGGATACCGAGAAGGAGGCACCTAATCCAAAGGCACTGCCGAGAACCAGCTGACGGTACTGGAACCCGGATGGGTAGCAGAAGATACAAGAGCAAATGGAACTACCGAGGACCAGCTGACGGTACTGGAACCCGGATGGGTAGCAGAAGATACAAGAGCAAATGGAACTACCGAGGACCAGCTGACGGTACTGGAACCCGGATGGGTAGCAGAAGGTACAAGAGCCAATGGAACTACCGAGGACCAGCTGATGTTACTGGAACTCGGTTACTAAGCAGGAGGTACCTGTGCCAGAAAGCACTACCAAGGACCAGCAGACGTTGGTGGAACTTGGATACCGAGAAGGAGGCACCTAATCCAAAGGCACTGCCGAGAACCAGCTGACGGTACTGGAACCCGGATGGGTAGCAGAAGATACAAGAGCAAATGGAACTACCGAGGACCAGCTGACGGTACTGGAACCCGGATGGGTAGCAGAAGGTACAAGAGCCAATGGAACTACCGAGGACCAGCTGATGTTACTGGAACTCGGTTACTAAGCAGGAGGTACCTGTGCCAGAAAGCACTACCAAGGACCAGCAGACGTTGGTGGAACTTGGATACCGAGAAGGAGGCACCTAATCCAAAGGCACTGCCGAGAACCAGCTGACGGTACTGGAACCCGGATGGGTAGCAGAAGATACAAGAGCAAATGGAACTACCGAGGACCAGCTGACGGTACTGGAACCCGGATGGGTAGCAGAAGATACAAGAGCAAATGGAACTACCGAGGACCAGCTGACGGTACTGGAACCCGGATGGGTAGCAGAAGGTACAAGAGCCAATGGAACTACCGAGGACCAGCTGATGTTACTGGAACTCGGTTACTAAGCAGGAGGTACCTGTGCCAGAAAGCACTACCAAGGACCAGCAGACGTTGGTGGAACTTGGATACCGAGAAGGAGGCACCTAATCCAAAGGCACTGCCGAGAACCAGCTGACGGTACTGGAACCCGGATGGGTAGCAGAAGGTACCCATGTAAAAAAAAAGTTCAAGGCCGCGAGCCGGCCGCAGTTACCAAAACCCACAGTCCTACAGAGGGTGCTTGTCCTATTGGCACTATGGAACCAGCCTTCATTGCCAGATCCCGCAGCCCACATAGGAGTCACCTAAACTGCAGGCACCATAGAGTCGGCTAACCCGACCGCAACACGACAGGACAACGCATTGGAGGCAAAGTGACGTTGACACTACCCGGAAACAGCTGGCGTGCTGGAACCAGGCTGGGCAGGAGGGAGTACCCGTGCCAAAGACACTGCCGAGAACCAGCTGACGGTACTGGAACCCGGATGGGTAGCAGAAGGTACAAGAGCCAATGGAACTGCCGAGAACCAGCTGGCGGTGCTGGAGCCCAGGGTAAATACTAAAAACAGAAGAGCCAGAGGTGTATTTGGAGGAGGTTTTAAATCCGTACTACAGTGGATGTGGACAAAGCAGGAGAATTTGCCGGACACACAGCTGGGGATCAGCTGACGTTACTGAATCCCAATAACACTGGAGCAAGCGTTGACTGTGCAGACGGCACTTCTGAGCAGCAACTAGCGGTATTGGAGCCCAGGGTAAATACTAAAAACGGAGGAGCCAGAGGTGTAATTGGAGCAAGTTTTAAATAAGTAGCACAGTGAATATGGACAGAGCAGGAGAAATTGCCGTGAACACAGCAGGGGAACAGCTGACGTTACCGAACCCCAATAACACCGCAGCAAGTGTTGACTGTGCAGACGGCACTTCCGAGCGCCAACTGGCGGTGCTGGAGCCCAGGGATAAGAATGAAAACAGAGGAGCCAGAGGTGTAATTCGAGCAACTTTAAAATGTGTAGTACAGTGGATGTGGACAAAGCAGGAGAAATTGCCGTCCGCACAGCAGGAGAACAGCTGACGTTACTGAACCCCAATAACACGGCAGCAAGTGTTGACTGTGCAGACAGCACTTCCGAGCGCCAACTGGCGGTGTTGGAGCCCAGGGTAAATACTAAAAACGGAGGAGCCAGAGGTGTAATTGGAGCAAGTTTTAAATAAGTAGCACAGTGAATATGGACAGAGCAGGAGAAATTGCCGTGAACACAGCAGGGGAACAGCTGACGTTACCGAACCCCAATAACACCGCAGCAAGTGTTGACTGTGCAGACGGCACTTCCGAGCGCCAACTGGCGGTGCTGGAGCCCAGGGATAAGAATGAAAACAGAGGAGCCAGAGGTGTAATTGGAGCAACTTTAAAATCTGTAGTAGTGAGAATGTGGACAGAGCAGGAGAAATTGCCGTCCGCACAGCAGGGGAACAGCTGACGTTACTGAACCCCAATAACATGGTAGCAAGTGTTGACTGTGCAGACAGCACTTCCGAGCGCCAACTGGCGGTGCTGGAGCCCAGGGATAAGAATGAAAACAGAGGAGCCAGAGGAGTAATTGGAGCAACTTTAAAATGTGTAGTACAGTGGATGTGGACAAATCAGGAGAAATTGCCGTCCGCACAGCAGGAGAACAGCTGACGTTACTGAACCCCAATAACACGGCAGCAAGTGTTGACTGTGCAGACGGCACTTCCGAGCGCCAACTGGCGGTGTTGGAGCTCAGGGATTACAGTTCAGGTGGTAGAAACATGAACAGAACAGGAGACCTGGATACTGTTGCCAACCAATTATTTATTCTGGAAGAGGACTGGCAAATTCATGAGAGATCCAGGCCTTGTTCATTTTGAGAAAAGTAAGCCGGTCAACGTTATCGGAGGATAGTCGCATGCGACGGTCTGTTAGTACACCACCTGCGGCACTAAAGACGCGTTCCGATAATACACTAGCAGCAGGGCAAGCTAGCACCTCCAGTGCATACTGACTAAGCTCTGGCCATGTATCCAGCTTACAGACCCAAAACTTGAAGGGAGAAGAGCCGTCTGGGAGTACACTAAGAGGGCAAGACATGTAGTCTGTCACCATCTGACGGAAACGTTGCCTCCTGCTGACTGGAGCTGTCTGTGATGGTGTAGACATTTGTGGCGGCGGGGACAAAAAACTTTGCCACATTTCGGCCATACTGGTCTTGCCTTGTGCTGAGGCGCTGCTTCTGCTCCCTCTTTGTGCAGAGCTTCCTCCACTGCCTCGACGCACTGAGCTGCTTTGTAAAGCACTAGCAGCACTGCTCTCGGTTGGAATGGAGAACATGATGGAATGCACCAGTGCGTCTTGGTACTCCCGCATTTTACGCTCCCGGTTCAATGGTGTTATGAGGCTTTGTAAGTTGTCCCGGTAGCGAGGATCTAGGAGGGTGGACACCCAATAATCAGCCGTGTTGAGAATGTGGGCGATGCGGCGGTCGTTTCTGAGGCACTGCAGCATGAAATCAACCATGTGCTGCAGACTGCCAACTGGCCAAGAAACGCTGTCCCCTGCTTGAGGCGTGATCTCTGCCTGCTCTGCATCACCCCACCCTCGCTCTAGATACTGACTACTAGAGCATTGTGTACCTCCCTCCTCTGGACAGATGTCTTCCTCATCCATTGACTCCTCCTCATCCTCCTCACAAAGTGTCCCCTGCCTAGGCCTTTGTGAGGAACCACGTTGCGCAGACTGTAGAGAAGCAGATGGCATTTGTGACTCCTCATCCTCCACCTCTTCCAAAACCTCGTCCCTTAGTGCTTGCAGTGTTTTTTCAAGCAGGCAGATAAGGGGGATAGTCATGCTGACTAGTGCATCATCTGCACTCGCCATCCGCGTGGAATAATCGAAGGCACGCAAAACGTGGCAAATGTCCTTCATAGAGGCCCACTCAGTGGTGGTGAAGTGTGAACGGCGCGCACTGCGACTTGTTTGCGCCTGCTGCAGCTGGTACTCCATTACTGCTGCCTGCTGCTCACACAACCTCTCCAACATATGTAACGTTGAATTCCACCTGGTGGGTAGGTCACATATGATGCGATGTTCCGGAAGACATAATCGGCGCTGCAGAGCTGCAATGCGTGATCTTGCATTGCTGGAACGCCGCAAGTGACCGCACTCTATGCGGACCTTGTGAAGCAGTGCATCAAGATCCGGATAGTCCCTCAAAAAACTCTGCACGACCAAGTTGAGCACATGTGCCAGACATGGGATGTGAGTGAGGTTGCCTAGGCCCAGAGCTGCCACCAGATTTCGGCCATTGTCACACACTACCATGCCTGGCTGGAGATTCGCTGGCACAAACCACACGTCACTCTGCTGCTTGATGGCATTCCAGAGCTCCTGCGCTGTGTGGCTTCGATTCCCCAAAGAAATTAATTTTAATACGGCCTGTTGACGTTTGGCCACGGCTGTGCTCATATCGGTCATCATAACAGGTAACCGTTCACGGGTCGATGTGGAGGTAGACCGTGACGGCTCCTGCAGCGCTGATTCAGAGGAACTGGAGTATGAGGAGGAGTCAATGTGTACAGACTGGATTCCTGCAATCCTTGGAGTTGGCAGAACACGTACAGCGCCACTCTCAAGATCTGTACCCGGCTCCACAACATTTACCCAATGGGCAGTGAGGGAAAGGTATCGTCCCTGTCCATGCTTACTGGTCCACGCATCAGTGGTCAGGTGGACCTTGCTACTGACGGCGTTTTGTAGCGCATGTTTAATTTTTCCCTCCACATGATGTTGCAGGGCAGGGACGGCTTGCCTGCTGAAATAAAAGCGGCTGGGCACGTTGTATTGTGGGACTGCCAATGCCATAAAGTTACGGAATGTGTCAGTCTCCACCAGCCTGAATGATAGCATTTCAAGGGCCAGTAGTTTAGCAATGCCAGCATTCAGAGCCTGTGCTCGGGGGTGGTTTGCCGAGTATGGGCGCCTTTTCTCCCATGCCTGTGCTAACGATGGCTGTAGACTGGCCTGGGAGTGTGAGGATGACTGGGAAAGTGGTGCTGTGGGTGGAATTACACTGTGTCTCTGTACAACAGTGCCAGAGATTCTTCCATGGCGATCCTGTGAGGAAGCCGAACCAGCTGTGTGTGAGCTGGAGGAAGAGGCTACAACACGAGCTGAAGAGGTGGTAGGTGGCGCTGTAGGTTGGCCTAGGTCTTCAGTGTGTTTGTGTAACTCCACCACGTGCTTGGTCCGCACATGTTTCCACATATTTGTGGTATTGAGGTTGCTGACACTTTTCCCTCTTTTCACCTTCTGATTACACAGCTTGCATTTGACAAAGCAAATGTCATCTGCAACTGTGTCAAAAAAGGACCAGGCACTGCAAGTCTTGGGAGCGCCCGCTTTGGATTTTGGAAGAGCCATGCTCCTAATGGGTGCCGAAGTGGAGGCTACAGGCAACCAAGTCTGCCCCCTCCCTCTCCCTCCTTTTTGGGCCGTTCGGGGAATCTCTTCCTCAGAGCTGCTCCCACCACCTTCCTGTCCCTCACGCCATGATGGGTCAAGGACCTCATCATCTACACCACCCTCTTCAAACAACTGCTTCTCCTGGGTAGTCTCGACAGCACAGTACGCACCAGAAAGTGGCACCTGAGTCTCATCATCAGATGCGTACTGAGGTGTGCTGCTGACCATAGGCACTGGCCCACCCGCCTCTTCAGATTCAGAGAGACAAAACGGTTGCGCATCACTGCATACTACCTCTTCTTCAAATTCTCGAATTCTGCTTGGCTGGCCCCCTCTTTCCAAGCCAAGAGATTCAGAGAACAGAAGTAGAGATGGCTCCTGTCCAGGGCTCTCTGACTGCCTGGGCAATTTGGCAGGTGGTGAAGAGACAGATGGGTGCTCTTCAGTGCTCAGGACCTGAGAGGATCTGGAACTAATTGAAGTCGATGCGTTAGCTGCCATCCATCCGACAACGGCTTCAATTTGGTCCTCGCGCAGCAGTGGGGTACGGCTAGCTCCTACAAAGCTGCGCATAAAGGACTGTTCCCTGGTAAAACTGGGGGATGCTGAGTCACTGGTGCCCGCAGCAGGCACAGAATCCCCACGTCCTCTCCCTGCAGGCACAGAATCCTCACGTCCTCTCCCTGCAGAAACTCCACGCCCACGCCCACGACCACGACCACATGCCTTACTCCCTGCCTTCTTCATCTTGGTAGACTGATAAAGATAGGCAGAAAAGTACTAAGGGCTTAGTGTGCTTATTCCTGAACAGCTGCTAACAGGTATAAGAAACACTAATTTTATAAAGTGTGGACTAGACTTTAATATGAGCTAATGTGGCCTACACAACTGTAAAGTGGAGTGTTTGGTGAACTTTATTTAGGTTTTTTTTGTCACAAAAAGACACTGGATGTGCCTAAAGATGTAATAACGATAGTATCACAAACTTTTTGTAGCTATTACAATGTAGGAAGGTAACCTACAATGCAATAGATGAGGCTGCAAAAAATAGGCTAATACTAATCTGGCTGGGGCTGCAGGGCCCAATGCTGCAGAAAGGCTCCTCTATCTACTCCTATATAGTGTGTTTGGAATCAATTTAGCTGAATATGGATGGAACCACCACACTAATAGGAGATATCAGGAAAAATTATGAATTGGCAATAAAGGACAATGTATGAGGCAGTGACACACACTGAGTGCACTACAACCAGACGGGGTTGAAGCACACACTACAGGGTGAGCTGCACTCACACACCAGACCTTGCAGACAGCGGTGAACAGTACAGATGCAGAGCACTGTGCACTAGTGCTGCAAGACGGAAAAAAATTCTCTATCTACTCCTATATAGTGTGTTTGGAACCAATTTAGCTGAATACAGATGGAACCACCACACTAATAGGAGATATCAGGAAAAATTATGAATTGGCAATAAAGGACAATGTATGAGGCAGTGACACACACTGAGTGCACTACAACCAGACGGGGTTGAAGCACACACTACAGGGTGAGCTGCACTCACACACCAGACCTTGCAGACAGCGGTGAACAGTACAGATGCAGAGCACTGTGCACTAGTGCTGCAAGACGGAAAAAAATTTCTCTATCTACTCCTATATAGTGTGTTTGGAACCAATTTAGCTGAATACAGATGGAACCACCACACTAATAGGAGATATCAGGAAAAATTATGAATTGGCAAAAAAGGACAATGTATGAGGCAGTGACACACACTGAGTGCACTACAACCAGACTTGGCTGAAGCACACACTACAGGGTGAGCTGCACTCACACACACAGACCTTGCAGATAGCGGTGAACAGCACAGGGAACTGTGCACTAGCACTGCAAGGCACAGTGATTTAGAAAGTAGCTTGGGTAAAGCAGTATAGAGCAAATAGGTAGCTAAAACTGTCCCTCAGAACAACAGCGTCCTATCCCTAACTGAATTCACAGCAGAGTGAGCTCAAAATGGCGGCGGTGGCTTTTATAGTGCATCATGACATCATTTCAGCAGCCAATCACAGCCATGCCATTAGTTAAGATGCCTACATGCCTAACAGGATGTGCCCACACTTCTTAGGATCCTCATTGGCTGAATAAAATGAAAATGTCTCATTGCATTATGGGAACTTCCGATTCCGGTATACGATATTGCAATAGTATCGGAATTAAGTATCGGAATTCCGATACCGCGAATATCGGCCGATACCCGATATTTCAGTATCGGAATGCTCAACACTAGCAGTGACTCAAGGAGAAGTCATTATTATGGGAGACTTCAACTACCCTGAAATACATTGGGGGACAGAAACATGTAGTTCAAGCAAAGGAAATAGGTTTTTGACTACTATGAGAGACAATTACGTTTCACAACTGGTTCAGGACCCAACAAGAAGGGGGGCACTGCTAGACCTAATATTAACCAATAGGCCAGACGGCATATCAAATATACGAGTTTGGGGTCACTTGGGTAATAGTGATCACAAAATAATACGTTTTCATGTAACCTTTAATAAGATGTGTAGTAGAGGGGTTACAAGGACACTAAACTTTAGGAAGGCAAATTTCCAACAGTTAAGAGATGATCTTAGTGCAATAAACTGGGACGATATCCTGAGACATAAAGCTACATAAAGCAAATGGGAGACATTTATTAACATCCTGAATAGGACCTGTGCACAATATATACCCCTTGGGAATAAACATGCTAGAAATAGGAGGAAACCACTATGGCTAAATAGAGCTGTAAGGGGAGCAATAAGTGACAAAAAGAAAGCATTTAGAGAACTAAAGCAAGTAGGTAGTGATGAGGCATTAAATAAATATAGAAAATTAAATAAATTATGTAAAAAACAAATCAAGGCAGCAAAGATTGAGGCAGAGAGAATCATTGCCAGAGAAAGTAAAAATAACCCCAAAATATTCTTTAACTACATAAATAGTAAAAAACTAAAAAATGATAGTGTTGGCCCCCTTAAAAATAGTCTGGGTGAAATGGTGGATGAGGATGAGGAAAAAGCCAATATGCTAAATGATTTTATTTCAACAGTATTTACACAAGAAAATCGCATGACAGAAAACATGATTAGTGATAACAAAAATTCTCCAGTAAATGTCACTTGCTTAACCCAGCAGGAAGTACGGCGGCGTCTAAAAATCACTAAAGTTGACAAATCCCCGGGCCCGGATGGGATACACCCGCGAGTACTGCAGGAATTAAGTAACGTCATAGATAGACCATTATTTTTAATCTTTAAAGATTCCATAATAACAGGGTCTGAACCACAGGACTGGCGTATAGCAAATATGGTGATAATATTCAAAAAGGGGACAAAAACTGAACTTGGAAATTATAGGCCGGTAAGCTTAACCTCTACTGTGGGTAAAATCCTGGAGGGTTTCCTAAGAGATGCTATGATAGAGTATCTGAAGAAGAATAACCTCATGACCCAATATCAACATGGGTTTACGAGGGACCGTTCCTGTCAAACTAATCTGATCAGTTTTTATGAGGAGGCAAGTTCTGGACTGGACCAAGGAAATGCAGTGGATGTTGTGTATATGGACTTTTCAAAAGTTTTTGATACGGTTCCACACAAAAGGTTGATACATAAAATGAGAACAATGGGGATAGGGGAAAATATATGTATGTGGGTTAAGAATTGGCTCAGTGATAAGAAACAAAGGGTGGTTATTAATGGAAAACTCTCAGACTGGGTCTCAGTTAACAGTGGGGTACCACAGGGGTCAGTATTGGGCCCCCTTCTTTTTAACATATTTATTAATGACCTTGTAGGGGGCATACAGAGTAATATTTCAATATTTGCAGATGACACTAAACTCTGCAGGGTAATCAATACAGAGGAGGACAATTTTATATTACAGGAGGATCTATGTAAACTAGAAGCTTGGGCTGATAAATGGCAAATGAGCTTTAATGGGGATAAATGTAAGGTAATGCACTTGGGCAGAGGAAATAAAATGTATAATTATATGCTTAATTGTAAAACACTGGGCAAAACTGTAACTGAAAAAGACCTGGGTGTATTGGAGGACGACAAGCTCACGTTTAGCGGCCAGTGTCAGGCTGCTGCTGCAAAGGCAAATAAAATAATGGGATGCATTAAAAGAGGCATAGATGCTCATGAGGAGAACATAATTTTACCTCTATACAAGTCATTAGTGCGACCACACTTAGAATACTGTGTACAGTTCTGGTCTCCGGTGTATAAGAAAGACATAGCTGAACTAGAGCGGGTGCAGAGAAGAGCGACCAAGGTTATTAGAGGACTGGGGGGTCTGCAATACCAAGACAGGTTATTACACTTGGGGTTATTTACTGTGGAAAAAAGAAGGCTTAGGGGTGATCTTATTACTATGTACAAGTATATGAGGGGACAGTACAAAGACCTTTCTACTGATCTTTTTACTCTGAGGCCTGAGACGGGGACAAGGGGGCATCTTCTACATCTGGAGGAAAGAAGGTTTAATCATAATCACAGATGGGGATTCTTTACTGTAAGAGCAGTGAGACTATGGAACTCTCTGCCGCATGATGTTGTAATGAGTGATTCAGTGTTAAAATTTAAGAAGGGCCTGGATGCCTTTCTTGAAAAGTATAATATTACAGGTTATATATACTAGATTCCTTGATAGGATGTTGATCCAGGGAACTAGTCTGATTGTCGTATTGAGTCGGGAAGGAATTTTTTTCCCCAATGTGGAGCTTAGTGTTTGCCACATGGTTTTTTTTTGCCTTCCTCTGGATCAACAAGTAAGGCTATGGGTTGAACTAGATGGACTTAGTCTTCCTTCAACCTTAAAAACTATGTTACTATGTTACTATGCAAAGTGAGTGGAGGAGCAGAGTGAGTGGCGGAGCAGAGTAAGTGGAGGAGCAGAGTGAGAGGCGGAACAAAGTAAGTGGAGAAGCAGAGTGAGTGGAGAAGCAGAGTGAGAGGAGGAGCAGAGTGAGTGGCGGAGCAGAGTCAGTGGTGGAGCAGAGTGAGTGGAGAGGCAGAGTGAGTGGAGGAGCAGAGTGAGTGGCGGAGCAGAGTGCGTGGAGGAGCAGACTGAGTGGAGAAGCTGAGTGACTGGTGGAGCAGAGTGAGTGGAGAAGCAGAATGAGTGGAGGAGCAGAGTGAGAGGCGGAGCAGAGTGAGCGTAGGAGCAGTGTGAATGGCGGAGCAGTGTGAGAGGCGGAGCAGAGTGAGTGGAGAAGCAGAGTAAAAGGCAGAGCAGAGTGAGTGGAGAAGCAGAGTGAGTGGCGGAGCAGAGTGAGTGGAGGAGCAGAGAGAGTGGAGAAGTAGAGTGAGTGGCGGAGCAGAGTGAGTGGTGTAGCAGAGTGAGAGGCAGAGCAGAGTGAGAGGCGGAGCAGAGTGAGGGGAAAAGCAGAGTGAGGGGAAAAGCAGAGTGAGTGGAAAAGCAGAGTGAGAGGAGGAGCAGAGTGAGTGGAGGAGCAGAGTGAGTGGCAGAGCAGAGTGAGAGGAGGAGCAAAATGAGTGACGGAGCAGAGTGAGTGGCAGAGCAAAGTGAGAGGCGGAGCAGAGTGAATGGAGAAGCAGAGTGAGATGGGGAACAGAGTGAGTGGAGAAGCAAAGTGAGTGGAGAAGCAGAGTTAGTGGTGGAGCAGAGTGAGTGGAGGAGTAGAGTGAATGGAGAAGCAGAGTGAGTGGCAGAGCAGAGTAAGTGGAGGAGCAGAGTGAGTGGCGGATTAGAGTGAGTGGAGAAGCAGAGTGAGTGGAAGAGCAGAGTGAGTGGTGGAGTAGAGTTAGTGGTGGAGTAGAGTTAGTGGAGGAGTAGAGTGAGTGGAGGAGCAGAGTGACTGGAGGAGCAGAGTGAGAAGCGGAGCAGAGTGAGTGGCGGAGCAGAGTGAGTGGAGAAGCAGAGTGAGTGGAGAAGCAGAGTGAGGTGCGCTACAGTGGAGAAGCAGAGTGAGATGTGGAACAGAGTGAGTGGAGAAGAAGAGTGAGTGGAAAAGCAGAGTTAGTGGCGGAGCAGAGTGAGAGGCGGAGCAGAGTGAGAGGAGAAGCAGAGTGAGATGGGGAACAGAGTGAATGGAGAAGCAGAGTGAGTGGAGAAGCAGAGTTAGTGGTGGAGCAGAGTGAGTGGAGGAGTAGAGTGAATGGAGAAGCAGAGTGAGTGGCAGAGCAGAGTAAGTGGAGGAGCAGAGTGAGTGGCGGAACAGAGTGAGTGGAGAAGCAGAGTGAGTGGCAGAGCAGAGTGAGTGGAGAAGCAGAGTGAGTGGCGGAGTAGAGTGAGTGGAGGAGCAGAGTGAGTGTAGGAGCAGAGTGAGAAGCGGAGCAGAGAGAGTGGCGGAGCAGAGTGAGTGGAGAAGCAGAGTGAGTGGAGAAGCAGAGTGAGGTGCGGTACAGTGGAGAAGCAGAGTGAGATGTGGAACAGAGTGAGTGGAGAAGCAGACTGAGTGGAAAAGCAGAGTTAGTGGTGGAGCAGAGTGAGCGGAGGAGCAGAGTGAATGGAGAAGCAGAGTGAGTGGCAGAGCAGAGTAAGAGGAGGAGCAGAGTGAGAGGCGGAACAGAGAGAGTGGAGAAGCAGAGTGAGTGGTAGAGCAGAGTGAGTGGAGAAGTAGAGTGAGTGGCGGAGTAGAGTGAGTGGAGAAGCAGAGTGAGTGGAGGAGCAGAGTGAGTGGCAGAGCAGAATGAGTGGAGAAGCAGAGGGAGTGGAGAAGCAGAGTGAGGTGCGGTACAGAGTGAGTGGAGAAGCAGAGTGAGTGGCGGAGCAGAGTGAGTGGAGAAGCAGAGTGAGAGGTGGAGCAGAGTGAGTGGCGGAGCAGAGAGAGAGGCGGAGCAGAGTGAGTGGAGAAGCAGAGAGAGTGGCAGAGCAGAGTGAGTGGAGAAGCAGAGTGAGTGGCGGAGCAGAGGGAGTGGAGAAGAAGAGTGAGGGGCAGAGCAGAGTGAGTGGGGGAGTAGAGTGACTGGAGGAGAAGAGTGAGAGGTGGAGCAGAGTGAGTGAAGAAGCAGAGTGAGAGGTGGAGCAGAGTGAGTGGAGAAGCAGAGTGAGAGGTGGAGTAGAGTGAGTGGAGGAGCAGAGTGGGTGGTGGAGCAGAGTGAGTGGAGAAGCAGAGTTAGTGTCGGAGCAGAGTGAGTGGTTGAGCAGAGTGAGAGGTGGAGCAGAGTGAGTGGCGGAGCAGAGTGAGTGGAGTAGCAGAGTAAGTGGAGAAGCAGAGTGACTGGGGAAGCAGGGTGAATGGAGAAGCAGAGTGTGTAGCGGAGCAGAGTGAGTGTAGAAGCAGAGTGAGTGGCGGAGCAAAGTGAGGGGAAGAGCAGAGTGAGTGGAGAAGCAGAGTGAGCGGCGGAACAGAGTTAGTGGAGGAGCAGAGTGAGTGGAGGAGCAGAGTGAGTGGCGGAGTAGAGTGAGTGGAGAAGCAGAGTGACTTGCGGAGCAGAGTGAATGGAGAAGCAGAGTGTGTAGCGAAGCAGAGTGAGTGGAGAAGGAGAGTGAGTGGCAGAACAGAGTGAGTGGCAGAGCAGAGTGAGTGGAAAAGCAGAGTGAGTGGCGGAGCAGAGTGAGTGGAAGAGCAGAGTGAGTGGAGGAGAAAAATGAGTGACGGAGCAGAGTGAGAGGCAGAGCAGAGTGAGTGGAGAAGCAGAGTGAGTGGAGTAGCAGAGTAAGTGAAGAAGCAGAGTGACTGGCGGAGCAGAGAGAATGGAGAAGCAGAGTGTGTAGCGGAGCAGAGTGAGTGGCGGAGCAGAGTGAGTGGCAGAGCAGAGTGAGTGGAGAAGAAGAGTGAGTGGCGGAGCAGAGAGAGTGGAGGAGCAGAGTGATTGTAGGAGCAGAGTGAGTGACGGAGCAGAGTGAGTGGAGAAGCAGAGTGAGGTGCGGTACAGAGTGAGTGGAGAAGTAGTGAGTGGAGAAGCAGACTGAGTGGCGGAGCAGAGTGAGTGGAGAAGCAGAGTGAGTGGCAGAGCAGAGTGAGTGGAGGAGCAGAGTGAGTGGCGGAGCAGAGTGAGAGGCGGAGCAGAGTGAGAGGAGGAGCCGAGAGAGTGGTGGAGCCGAGTGAGTGGAGAAGCAGAGTGAGAGGTGGAGCAGAGTGAGTGGAGGAGCAGAGTGAGTGGCGGAGCAGAGTGAGTGGAGGAGAAGAGTGAGTGGCGGAGCAGAGTGAGAGGCGGAGCAGAGTGAGTGGAGAAGCAGAGAGAGTGGCAGAGCAGAATGAGTGGAGAAGCAGAGTGAGTGGCGGAGCAGAGTGAGTGGAGAAGCAGAGTGAGTGGTGGAGCAGAGTGAGTGGGGGAGCAGAGTGAGTGGAGGAGCAGAGTGAGAGGCGGAGCAGAGTGAGTGGAGAAGCAGAGTGAGATGCGGAACAGAGTGAGAGGAGGAGCAGAGTGAGTGGAGAAGGAAAGTGAGTGGAGAAGCAGAGAGTGGCGGAGCAGAGTGAGTGGCGAAGCAGAGTGAGTGGCGGAGCAAAGTAAGTGGAGGAGCAGAGTGAGAGGCGGAGCAGAGTGAGTGGAGGAGCAGAGTGAGTGGTGGAGCAGGGTGAGTGGAGAAGCAGAATGAGTGGCGGAGCAGAGTAAGTGGAAGAGCAGAGCGAGAGGCGGAGTACAGTGAGTGGAGAAGCAGAGTGACTGGAGGAGCAGAGTAAATGGAGAAGCAGAGTGAGTGGAGGAGCAGAGTTAGTGCAGAAGCAGAGTGAAAGACGGAACAGAGTGAGTGGAGGAGCAGAGTGAGTGGAGAAGCAGAGTGACTGGTGGAGCAGAGTAAATGGAGAAGCAGAGTGTGTAGCGGAGCAGAGTGAATGGAAAAGCAGAGTGAGTGGCGGAGCAGAGTAAGTGGAGGAGCAGAGTGAGAGGCGGAACAGTGAGTGGCGGAGCAGACTGAATAGAGCTGAAGAGGGAGTGGAGAAGCAGAGTGAGAGGCGGAGCAGAGTGAGAGGAGAAGGAGAGTGAGTGGCGGAGCAAAGTGAGTGGAGAAGCAGAGTGAGTGGTGGAGAAGAGTGAGTGGAGGAGCAGATTGAGTGGCGGAGCAGAGTGAGTGGCGGAGCAAAGTGAATGAAGGAGCAGAGTGAGAGGTGGAGCACAGTGAGTGGAGGAGCAGAGTGAGTGGAGGAGCAGAGTGAGTGGCTAAGCAGAGTGAGTGGATCAGAGTGAGTGGCGAAGCAAAGTGAGTGGAGGAGCAGAGTGAGTGGAGAAGCAGAGTGAGTGGAGGAGCAAAGTGAAAGGCGAAGCAGAGTGAGTGGAGAAGCAGAGTGAGGGGCGGAGCAGAGTGAGATGCGGAACAGAGTGAGTGGAGGAGCAGAAAGAGAGGTGGATCAGAGTGAGTGGAGGAGCAGAGTGAGTGGAGAAGCAGAGTGAGTGGCGGAGCAGAGTAAGTGGAAGAGCAGAGTGAGTGGAGAAACAAAGTGAGTGGTGGAGCACAGTGAGTGGAGGAGCAGAGTGAATGGAGAAGCAGAGTGAGTGGCAGAGTAGAGTAAGTGGAGGAGCAGAGTGAGAGGCGGAACAGAGTGAGAGGAGTAGCAGAGTGAGTGGCAGAGCAGAGTGAGTGGAGAAGCAGAGTGAGTGGCGGAGCAGAGTAAGTGGAGGAGAAAAGTGAGAGGCGGAACAGTGAGTGGCGGAGCAGAGTGAATAGAGCTGAAGAGTGAGTGGAGAAGCAGAGTGAGAGGCGGAGCAGAGTGAGAGGAGAAGCAGAGTGAGTGGTGGAGAAGAGTGAGTGGAGGAGCAGATTGAGTGGCGGAGCAGAGTGAGTGGCGGAGCAAAGTGAGTGGAGGAGCAGAGTGAGAGGTGGAGCACAGTGAATGGAGGAGCAGAGTGAGTGGAGGAGCAGAGTGAGTGGCTAAGCACAGTGAGTGGCGAAGCAAAGTGAGTGGAGGAGCAGAGTGAGTGGAGAAGCAGAGTGAGTGGAGGAGCAAAGTGAAAGGCGAAGCAGAGTGAGTGGAGAAGCAGAGTGAGTGGCAGAGCAGAGTGAGTGGAGGAGCTGAGTGAGTGGAGCAGAGTGAGTGGAGGAGCAGAAAGAGAGGCAGATCACAGTGAGTGGCGAAGCAAAGTGAGATGCGGAACAGAGTGAGAGGGTATTGCAGAGTGAGTGGCGGAGCAGAGTGAGTGGAGGAGCAGAGTGAGTGGAGAAGCAGAGTGAGTGGCGGAGCAGAGTAAGTGGAAAAGCAGAGTGAGTGGAGAAGCAGAGTGAGTGGTGGAGCAGAGTGAGTGGAGGAGCAGAGTGAATGGAGAAGCAGAGTGAGTGGCAGAGCAGAGCAAGTGGAGGAGCAGAGTGAGAGGCGGAACAGAGTGAGTGGAGTAGCTGAGTGAGTGGCAGAGCAGAGTGAGTGGAGAAGCAGAGTGAGTGGCGGAGCAGAGTGAGTGGAGAAGCAGAGTGAGTGGCGGAGCAGAGTGAGTGGCGGAGCAGAGTGAGAAGGGGAGCAGAGTGAGTGGTGGAGCAGAATGAGTGGAGAAGCAGAGTGAGTGTAGAAGCAGAGTGAGGTGCGGTACAGAGTGAGTGGAGAAGCCAAGTGAGTGGCGGAGAAGAGTGAGTGGAGAAGCAGAGTGAGTGGCGGAGCAGAGTGAGAGGAGGAACATAGAGAGAGGAGAAGCAGAGTGAGCGGCGGAGCAGAGTGAGTGGAGAAGCAGAGTGAATGGCGGAGCAGAGTGAGTGGAGGAGCAGAGTGAGTGGCGGAGCAGAGTGAGTGGGGGAGCAGAGAGAGAGGTGGAGCAAAGTGAGTGGAGGAGCAGAGTAAGTGGAGGAGCAGAGTGAGTGGCTAAGCAGTGTGAGTGGAGCAGAGTGAGTGGCGAAGCAAAGAGAGTGGAGGAGCAGAGTGAGTGGAGAAGCAGAGTGAGTGGAGAAGCAGAGTGAGTGGAGGAGCAGAGTGAAAGGCGAAGCAGAGTGAGTGGAGAAGCAGAGTGAGTGGCGGAGCAGAGTGAGTGGAGGAGCAGAAAGAGAGGCGGATCAGAGTGAGTGGCGAAGCAAAGTGAGATGCGGAACAGAGTGAGAGGAGAAGCAGAGTGAGTGGCAGAGCAGAGTTAGTGGAGGAGCAGAGTGAGTGGAGAAGCAGAGTGAGTGGTGGAGCAGAGTAAGTGGAGGAGCAGAGTGAGTGGAGAAGCAGAGTGAGTGGTGGAGCAGAGTGAGTGGAGAAGCAGAGTGAATGGAGAAGCAGAGTGAGTGGCAGAGCAGAGTAAGTGGAGGAGCAGAGTGAGAGGCGGAACAGAGTGATTGGAGTAGCAGAGTGAGTGGCAGAGCAGAGTGAGTGGAGAAGCAGAGTGAGTAGCGGAGTAGAGTGAGTGGAGAATCAGAGTGAGTGGAGGAGCAGAGTGAGTGGCGGAGCAGAGTGAGAAGGGGAGCAGAGTGAGTGGTGGAGCAGAATGAGTGGAGAAGCAGAGTGAGTGGAGAAGCAGAGTGAGGTGCGGTACAGAGTGAGTGGAGAAGCAGAGTGAGTGGAGAAGCAGAGTGAGTGGCGGAGCAGAGTGAGTGGAGAAGCAGAGTGAATGGCGGAGCAGAGTGAGTGGAGGAGCAGAGTGAGTGGCGGAGCAGAGTGAGTGGAGGAGCAGAGTGAAAGGTGGAGCACAGTGAGTGGAGGAGCAGTGTGAGTGGCTAAGCAGAGTGAGTGGAGCAGAGTGAGTGGCGAAGCAAAGTGAGTGGAGGAGCAGAGTGAGTGGAGAAGCAGAGTGAGTGGAGGAGCAGAGTGAGTGGAGGAGCAGAGTGAGAGGAGAAGCAGAGTGAGTGGCGGAGCAGAGTGAGTGGAGGAGCAGAGTGAGTGGAGGAGCAGAAAGAGAGGCGGATCAGAGTGAGTGGCGAAGCAGAGTGAGTGGCGGAGCAGAGTGAGTGGAGGAGCAGAGTGAGTGGAGAAGCAGAGTGATTGGCGGAGCAGAGTAAGTGGAGGAGCAGAGTGAGTGGTGGAGCAGAGTGAGTGGAGAAGCATAGTGAGTGGAGGAGCAGAGTGAGTGGCGGAGCAGAGTGAGAAGGGGAGCAGAGTGAGTGGTGGAGCAGAATGAGTGAAGAAGCAGAGTGAGTGTAGAAGCAGAGTGAGTGGCGGAGAAGAGTGAGTGGAGAAGCAGAGTGAGTGGTGGAGCAGAGTGAGAGGAGGAACATAGAGAGAGGAGAAGCAGAGTGAGTGGCGGAGCAGAGTGAGTGGAGAAGCAGAGTGAATGGCGGAGCAGAGTGAGTGGAGGAGCAGAGTGAGTGGAGTAGCAGAGTGAGAGGTGGAGCAAAGTGAGTGGAGGAGCAGAGTGAGTGGAGGAACAGAGTGAGTGGCTAAGCAGTGTGAGTGGAGCAGAGTGAGTGGCGAAGCAAAGTGAGTGGAGGAGCAGAGTGAGTGGAGAAGCAGAGTGAGTGGAGGAGCAGAGTGAAAGGCGAAGCAGAGTGAGTGGAGAAGCAGAGTGAGTGGCGGAGCAGAGTGAGTGGCGGAGCAGAATGAGTGGAGGAGCAGAAAGAGAGGCGGATCAGAGTGAGTGGCGAAGCAAAGTGAGATGCGGAACAGAGTGAGAGGAGAAGCAGAGTGAGTGGCGGAGCAGAGTTAGTGGAGGAGCAGAGTGAGTGGAGAAGCAGAGTGAGTGGTGGAGCAGAGTAAGTGGAGGAGCAGAGTGAGTGGAGAAGCAGAGTGAGGGGTGAAGCAGAGTGAGTGGAGAAGCAGAGTGAATGGAGAAGCAGAGTGAGTGGCAGAGCAGAGTAAGTGGAGGAGCAGAGTGAGAGGCGGAACAGAGTGATTGGAGTAGCAGAGTGAGTGGGAGAGCAGAGTGAGTGGAGAAGCAGAGTGAGTGGAGAAGCAGAGTGAGTGGAGGAGCAGATTGAGTGGCGGAGCAGAGTGAGAAGGGGAGCAGAGTGAGTGGTGGAGCAGAATGAGTGGAGAAGCAGAGTGTGTGGAGAAGCAGAGTGAGTGGAGAAGCAGAGTGAGTGGCGGAGAAGAGTGAGTGGAGAAGCAGAGTGAGTGGCGGAGCAGAGTGAGAGGCGGAACATAGAGAGAGGAGAAGCAGAGTGAGTGGCGGAGCAGAGTGAGTGGAGAAGCAGAGAGAATGGCGGAGCAGAGTGAGTGGAGGAGCAGAGTGAGTGGAGGAGCAGAGTGAGTGGAGGAGCAGAGTGAGAGGTGGAGCACAGTGAGTGGAGGAGCAGAGTGCGTGGGGGAGCAGAGTGCGTGGGGGAGCAGAGTGAGTGGCTAAGCAGAGTGAGTGGAGCAGAGTGAGTGGCGAAGCAAAGTGAGTGGAGGAGCAGAGTGAGTGGAGAAGCAGAGTCAGTGGAGGAGCAGAGTGAGTGGAGAAGCAGAGTGAGTGGAGAAGCAGAGTGAGTGGCAGAGCAGAGTGAGTGGAGGAGCAGAGTGAGTGGAGGAGCAGAAAGAGGCGGATCAGAGTGAGTGGCGAAGCAAAATGAGATGCGGAACAGAGTGAGTGGAGAAGCAGAGTGAGTGGCGGAGCAGATTGAGTGGCGGAGCAGAGTGAGTGGAGAAGCAGAGTGAGTGGCAGAGCAGAGTAAGTGGAGGAGCAGAGTGAGTGGAGAAGCAGAGTGAGTGGTGGAGCAGAGTGAGTGGAGGAGCAGAGTGAATGGAGAAGCAGAGTGAGTGGCAGATCAGAGTAAGTGGAGGAGCAGAGTGAGAGGCGGAACAGAGTGATTGGAGTAGCAGAGGGAGTGGCAGAGCAGAGTGAGTGGAGAAGCAGAGTGAGTAGCGGAGCAGAGTGAGTGGAGAGGCAGAGTGAGTGGAGGAGCAGAGTGAGTGGCGGAGCAGAGTGAGAAGGGGAGTAGAGTGAGTGGCGGAGCAGAATGAGTGGAGAAGCAGAGTGAGTGGAGACGCAGAGTGAGGTGCGGTACAGAGTGAGTGGAGAAGCAGAGTGAGTGGAGAAGCAGAGTGAGTGGCGGAGAAGAGTGAGTGGAGAAGCAGAGTGAGTGGCAGAGCAGAGTGAGAGGCGGAACATAGAGAGAGGAGAAGCAAAGTGAGTGGCGGAGCAGAGTGAGTGGAGAAGCAGAGTGAATGGCGGAGCAGTGTGAGTGGAGGAGCAGAGTGAGAGGCAGAGCAGAGTGAGAGACAGAGCAGAGTGAGTGGAGGTGCAGAGTGAGTGGTGGAGCAGAGTGAGTGGAGAAGTATAGTGAGTGGCGGAGCAGAGTGAGTGGCAGAGCAGAGTGAGTGCAGAAGCAGAGTGAAAGGCGGAACAGAGTGAGTGGAGGAGCACAGTGAGTGGAGAAGCAGAGTGACTGGCGGAGCAGAGTGAATGGAGAAGCAGAGTGAGTGGCGGAGCAGAGTAAGTGCAGGAGCAGAGTGAGAGGCGGAACAAAGTGAGTGGCGGAGCAGAGTGAATGGAGTAGAAGAGTAAGTGGAGTAGCAGAGTGAGAGGCAGAGCAGAGTGAGTGGAGAAGCAGAGTGAGTGGTGGAGAAGAGTGAGTGGAGAAGCAGAATGAGTGGAGAAGCAGAGTGAGTGGCAGAGCAGAGTGAGTGGAGAAGCAGAGAGAGTGGCGGAGCAGAGTGAGAGGCGGAGCAGAGTGAGAGGAGGAGCCGAGTGAGTGGCGGAGCCGAGTGAATGGAGAAGCAGAGTGAGAGGTGGAGCAGAGTGAGTGGCGGAGCACAGTGAGTGGAGGAGCAGAGTGAGTGGCGGAGGAGAGTGAGAGGTGGAGCAGAGTGAGTGGAGAAGCAGAGAGAGTGGCAGAGCAGATGGAGTGGATAAGCAGAGTGAGCGGCGGAGCAGAGTGAGTGGAGAAGCAGAGTGAGTGGTGGAGAAGAGTGAGTGGCGGAACAGAGTGAGTGAAGGAGCAGAATGAGAAGTGGAGCACAGTGAGTGGAGGAGCAGAGTGAGTGTAGGACCAGAGTGAGTGGCTAAGCAGAGTGAGTGGAGTAGCAGACTGAGTGGCAAAGCAAAGTGAGTGGAGGAGCAGAGTGAGTGGGAAAGCAGAGTGAGAGGAGGAGCAGAGTGAAATGCGAAGCAGAGTGAGTGGAGAAGCAGAGTGAGTGGAGAAGCAGAGTGAGTGGCGGAGCAGAGTGAGTGGAGAAGCAGAGTGAGTGGCGGAGCAGAGTGAGTGGAGAAGCAGAGTGTGTGGCGGAGCACAGTGAGTGGGGGAGCAGAGTGAGTGGAGGAGCAGAGTGAGAGGATGAGCAGAGTGAGTGGCGAAGCAGAGTGAGATGCGGAAAAGAGTGAGTAGAGAAGCAGAGTGAGTGGAGAAGCAGAGTGAGTGGCGGAGCAGTGTGAGTGGCGAAGCAGAGTGATTGGCGGAGCAGACTAAGTTGCGGAGCAGAGTTAGTGGAGGAGCAGATTGAGTGGTGGAGCAGAGTGAGAGGAGAAGCAGAGTTTGTGGCGGAGCAGAGTGAGTGGCAGAGCAGAATGAGTGCAGAAGCAGAGTGAAAGGCAGAACAGAGTGAGTGGAGGAGTAGAGTGAGTGGAGATGCAGAATGACTGGCGGAGCAAAGTGAATGGAGAAGCAGAGTGTGTAGAGGAGCAAAGTGAGTGGAGAAGCAGAGTAAGTGGCGGAGCAGAGTAAGTGGAGGAGGAGAGTGAGAGGCGGAACAGAGTGAGTGGCAGAGCAGAGTGAAAGGAGCAGAAGAATGAGTGGAGAAGCAGAGTGAGATGCGGAGCAGCGTGAGAGGAGAAACAGAGTGAGTGGCTGGGCAGAGTGAGCGGAGAAGCAGAGTGAGTGTTGGAGAAGAGTGAGTGGCGGAGCAGAGTGAGTGGAGGAGCAGAGTGAGAGGTGGAGCACAGTGAGTGGAGGAGCAGAGTGAGTGGCTAAGCAGAGTGAGTGGAGGAGCAGAGTGAGTGGCGAAGCAGAGTGAGTGGAGGAGCAGAGTGAATGACGAAGCAGAGTGAGTGGCGGAGCAGAGTTAGTGGCAGAGCAGAGTGAGTGGAGGAGCAGAGAGATAGACGGAGCAGAGTGAGATGTGTAACAGAGTGAGTGGAGAAGCAGAGTGAGTGGAGAAGCAGAGTGATTGTAGAAGCAGAGTGAGTGGCAGAGCAGAGTGAGTGGAAGAGCAGAGTGAATGGAGAAGCAGAGTGAGTGGCAGAGCAGAGTAAGTGGAGGAGCAAAGTGAGAGGTGGAACAGAGTGAGTGAAGTAGCAGAGTGAGTGGCAGAGCAGAGTGAGTGGAGAAGCAGAGTGAGTGGCGGAGCAGAGTGAGTGAAGAAGCAGAGTGAGTGGAGGAGCAGAGTGAGTGGAGGAGCAGAGTGAGAAGGGGAGCAGAGTGAATGGCGGAGCAGAATGAGTGGAGAAGCAGAGTGAGTGTAGAAGCAGAGTGAGGTGCGGTACAGAGTGAGTGGAGAAGCAGAGTGAGAGGAGAAGCAGAGTGAGAGGCGGAGGAGAGTGAGTGGAGAAGTAGAGTGAGTGGCGGACCAGAGTGAGAGGCGGAACATAGAGAGAGGAGAAGCAGAGTGAGTGGCGGAGCAGAGTGAATGGAGAAGCAGAGTGAATGGCGGAGCAGAGTGAGTGGAGGAGCAGAGTGAGTGGAGAAGCAGAGTGAGTGGTGGAGCAGAGTGAGAGGAGGAACATAGAGAGAGGAGAAGCAGAGTGAGTGGCGGAGCAGAGTGAGTGGAGAAGCAGAGTGAATGGCGGAGCAGAGTGAGTGGAGGAGCAGAGTGAGTGGCAGAGCAGAGTGAGTGGAGGAGCAGAGTGAGAGGTGGAGCAGAGTGAGTGGAGGAGCAGAGTGAGTGGAGGAGCAGCAGAGTGAGTGGCTAAGCAGAGTGAGTGGAGCAGAGAGAGTGGTGAAGCAAAGTGAGTGGAGGAGCAGAGTGAGTGGAGAAGCAGAGTGAGTGGAGGAGCAGAGTGAAAGGCGAAGCAGAGTGAGTGGAGAAGCAGAGTGAGTGGCGGAGCAGAGTGAGTGGATGAGCAGAGTGAGTGGAGGAGCAGAAAGAGAGGAGGATCAGAGTGAGTGGCGAAGCAAAGTGAGATGAGAAGCAGAGTAAGTGGCGGAGGAGAGTGAGTGGAGGAGCAGAGCGAGTGGAGAAGCAGAGTGAGTGGCAGAGCAGAGTAAGTGGAGGAGCAGAGTGAGTGGAGAAGCAGAGTGAGTGGTGGAGCAGAGTGAGTAGAGGAGCAGAGTGAATGGAGAAGCAGAGTGAGTGGCAGAGCAGAGTAAGTGGAGGAGCAGAGTGAGAGGCGGAACACAGTGAGTGGACTAGCAGAGTGAGTGGCAGAGCAGAGTGAGTGGAGAAGCAGAGTGAGTGGCGGAGCAGAGTGAGTGGAGAAGCAGAGTGAGTGGAGGAGCAGAGTGAGTGGCAGAGCAGAGTGAGAAGGGGAGCAGAGTGAGTGGCGGAGCAGAATGAGTGGAGAAGCAGAGTGAGTGGAGAAGCAGAGTGAGGTGCGGAACAGAGTGAGTGGAGAAGCAGAGTGAGTTGAGAAGCAGAGTGAGTGTCGGAGAAGAGTGAGTGGAGAAGCAGAGTGAGTGGCGGAGCAGAGTGAGAGGCGGAACATAGAGAGAGGAGAAGCAGAGTGAGTGGCGGAGCAGAGTGAGTGGAGAAGCAGAGTGAATGGCGGAGCAGAGTGAGAGGCGGAGCAGAGTGAGAGGCGGAGCAGAGTGAGTGGTGGAGCAGAGTGAGTGGAGAAGTAGAGTGAGTCGCGGAGCAGAGTGAGTGGCAGAGCAGAGTCAGTGCAGAAGCAGAGTGAAAGGTGGAACAGAGTGAGTGGAGGAGCACAGTGAGTGGAGAAGCAGAGTGACTGGCGGAGTAGAGTGAGTGGAGAAGCAGAGTGAGTGGTAGAGCACAGTGAGTGGGGGAGCAGAGTGAGTGGAGGAGCAGAGTGAAAGGCGGAGCAGAGTGAGTGGCGAAGCAGAGTGAGATGAGGAACAGAGTGAGTGGAGAAGCAGAGTGAGTGGAGAAGCAGAGTGAGTGGCGGAGCAGAGTGAGTGGCGATGCAGAGTGAGTGGCGGAGCAGAGTAAGTGGAGGAGCAGAGTGAGTGGAGAAGCAGAGTGAGTGGCGGAGCAGAGTGAGTGGATGAGCAGAGTGAGTGGAGGAGCAGAAAGAGAGGAGGATCAGAGTGAGTGGCGAAGCAAAGTGAGATGAGAAGCAGAGTAAGTGGCGGAGGAGAGTGAGTGGAGGAGCAGAGCGAGTGGAGAAGCAGAGTGAGTGGCAGAGCAGAGTAAGTGGAGGAGCAGAGTGAGTGGAGAAGCAGAGTGAGTGGTGGAGCAGAGTGAGTGGAGGAGCAGAGTGAATGGAGAAGCAGAGTGAGTGGCAGAGCAGAGTAAGTGGAGGAGCAGAGTGAGAGGCGGAACACAGTGAGTGGACTAGCAGAGTGAGTGGCAGAGCAGAGTGAGTGGAGAAGCAGAGTGAGTGGCGGAGCAGAGTGAGTGGAGAAGCAGAGTGAGTGGAGGAGCAGAGTGAGTGGCAGAGCAGAGTGAGAAGGGGAGCAGAGTGAGTGGCGGAGCAGAATGAGTGGAGAAGCAGAGTGAGTGGAGAAGCAGAGTGAGGTGCGGAACAGAGTGAGTGGAGAAGCAGAGTGAGTTGAGAAGCAGAGTGAGTGTCGGAGAAGAGTGAGTGGAGAAGCAGAGTGAGTGGCGGAGCAGAGTGAGAGGCGGAACATAGAGAGAGGAGAAGCAGAGTGAGTGGCGGAGCAGAGTGAGTGGAGAAGCAGAGTGAATGGCGGAGCAGAGTGAGTGGCAGAGCAGAGTCAGTGCAGAAGCAGAGTGAAAGGTGGAACAGAGTGAGTGGAGGAGCACAGTGAGTGGAGAAACAGAGTGACTGGCAGAGTAGAGTGAGTGGAGAAGCAGAGTGAGTGGTAGAGCAGAGTGAGTGGGGGAGCAGAGTGAGTGGAGGAGCAGAGTGAAAGGCGGAGCAGAGTGAGTGGCGAAGCAGAGTGAGATGAGGAACAGAGTGAGTGGAGAAGCAGAGTGAGTGGAGAAGCAGAGTGAGTGGCGGAGCAGAGTGAGTGGCGATGCAGAGTGAGTGGCGGAGCAGAGTAAGTGGAGGAGCAGAGTGAGTGGCGGAGCAGAGTGAGTGGAGTAGCAGAGTGAGTGGTGGAGCAGAGTGAGTGGAGAAGCAGAGTGAGTGGCGGAGCAGAGAAAGTGGCAGAGCAGAGTGAGTGCAGAAGCAGAGTGAAATGCGGAGCAGAGTGAGTGGAGGAGCAGAGTGAGTGGAGAAGCAGAGTGACTGTTGGAGCAGTGTGAATGGAGAAGCAGAGTGTGTAGCGCAGCAGAGTGAATGGAGAAGCAGAGTGAGTGGAGGAGCAGAGTGAGTGGAGAAGCAGAGTGAGAGGCGGAGCAGAGTGAGAGGAGAAGCAGAGTGAGTGGCGGAGCATAGTGAGTGGAGAAGCAGAGTGAGTGGTGAAGAGTGAGTGGAGGAGCAGAGTTAGGGGCAGAGTAGAGTGAGTGGAGAAGCAAAGTGAGTGGAGAAGCAGAGTGAGTGGCGGAGCAGAGTGAGTGGCGAAGCAGATTGAGTGGCGGATCAGAGTAAGTGGAGGAGCAGAGTGAGAGGCGGAACAGAGTGAGTGGCAGAGCAGAGTGAATTGAGCAGAAGAGTTAGTGGAGAAGCAGAGTGAGAAGCGGAGCAGAGTGAGAGGAGAAGCAGAGTGAGTAGTGGAGTAGAGTGAGTGGAGAAGAAGAGTGAGTGGTGGAGAAGGGTGAGTGGAGGAGCAGAGTGAGGGGCGGAGCAGAGTGAGTGGCGGAACAGAGAGAGTGGAGGAGCAGAGTGAGAGGTGGAGCACAGTGAGTGGAGGAGCAGAGTGAGTGGAGGAGCAGATTGAGTGGCTAAGCAGAGTGAGTGGAGGAGCAGACTGAGTGGCGAAGCAAAGTGAGTGGAGGAGCAGAGTGAGTGGGGAAGCAGAGTGAGAGGAGGAGCAGCGTGAAATGCGAAGCAGAGTGAGTGGAGAAGCAGAGTGAGTGAAGAAGCAGAGTGAGTGGCGGAGCAGAGTGAGTGGAGAAGCAGAGTGAGTGGCGGAGCAGAGTAAGTGGAGGAGCAGAGTGAGAGATGGAACAAAGTGAATGGAGAAGCAGAGTGAGTGGCGGAGTAGAGTGAGTGGCGGAGCCGAGTGAGTGGAGAAGCAAAGTGAGAGGTGGAGCAAAGTGAGTGGCGGAGCAGAGTGAGTGTCGGAGCAGAGTGAGAGGCGGAGCAGAGTGTGTGGAGATGCAGAGAGAGTGGCAGAGCAGAATGAGTGGAGAAGCAGAGTGAGTGGCGGAGCTGAGTGTGTGGAGAAGCAGAGTTAGTGGCGGAGCAGAGTGAGTGGGGGAGCAGAGTGAGTGGAGGAGCAGAGTGAGAGGCTGAGCAGAGTGAGAGGCGAAGCAGAGTGAGATGCGGATAAGAGTGAGTGGAGGAGCAGAGTGAGTGGAGAAGCAGAGTGACTGGCGGAGCAAAGTGAATGGAGAAGCAGAGTGTGTAGAGGAGCAGAGTGAGTGGAGAAGCAGAGTAAGTGGTGGAGCAGAGTAAGTGGAGGAGGAGAGTGAGAGGCGGAACAAAGTGAGTGGCGGAGCAGAGTGAATGGAGCAGAAGAGTGAGTGGAGAAGCAGAATGAGAGGCGGAGCAGAGTGAGAGGAGAAGCAGAGTGAGTGGCTGGGCAGAGTGAGTGGAGGAGCAGAGTGAGTGGTGGAGAAGAGTGAGTGGAGGAGCAGAGTGAGTGGCGGAGCAGAGTGAGTGGAGGAGCAGAGTGAGAGGTGGAGAACAGTGAGTGGAGGAGCAGAGTGAGTGGCTAAGCAGAGTGGATGGAGGAGCTGAGTGGCGAAGCAGAGTGAGTGGAGGAGCAGAGTGAATGACGAAGCAGAGTGAGTGGCGGAGCAGAGTGAGTGGAGGAGCACAGAGAGAGGCAGAGCAGAGTGAGATGCGGAACAGAGTGAGTGGAGAAGCAGAGTGGATGGAGGAGCAGAGTGAGTGGCGAAGCAGAGTGAGTGGAGGAGCAGAGTGAATGACGAAGCAGAGTGAGTGGCGGAGCAGAGTGAGTGGAGGAGCAGAGAGAGAGGCAGAGCAGAGTGAGATGCGGAACAGAGTGAGTGGAGAAGCGGAGTGATTGGAGAAGCAGAGTGAGTGGCGGAGCAGAGTGAGTGGAAGAGCAGAGTGAGTGGAGAAGCAGAGTGAGTGGCAGAGCTGAGTAAGTGGAGGAGCAGAGTGAGAGGCGGAACAAAGTGAGTGGCGGAGCAGAGTGAGTGGAGGAGCAGAGTTAGTGGAGAAGCAGAGTGAGTGGTGGAGAAGAGTGAGTGGAGAAGCAGAGTGAGTGGAGAATAGAGTGAGTGGAGGAGTAGAGTAAGTGGAGGAGCAGAGTGAGAGGCGGAACAAAGTGAGTGGAGGAGCAGAGTGAGTGGCGGAGCAGAGTGAGTGGAGGAGCAGAGTGAGTGGAGAAGCAGAGTGAATGGTGGAACAGAGTGAGTGGAGGAGCAGAGTGTGTGGCGAAGAAGACTGAGAGGCGGAGTGGAGGAGCAGAGTGAGAGGCGGAGCAGAGTGAGAGGCGGAGCAGAGTGAGTGGCAGAGCAGAGTGAGTGCAGAAGCAGAGTGAAAGGCGGAACAGAGTGAGTGGAGGAGCACAGTGAGTGGAGAAGCAGAGTGACTGGCGGAGTAGAGTGAGTGGAGAAGCAGAGTGAGTGGTGGAGCAGAGTGAGTGGGGGAGCAGAGTGAGTGGAGGAGCAGAGTGAAAGGCGGAGCAGAGTGAGTGGCGAAGCAGAGTGAGATGAGGAACAGAGTGAGTGGAGAAGCAGAGTGAGTGGAGAAGCAGAGTGAGTGGCGGAGCAGAGTGAGTGGCGATGCAGAGTGAGTGGCGGAGCAGAGTAAGTGGAGGAGCAGAGTGAGTGGAGTAGCAGAGTGAGTGGCGGAGCAGAGAAAGTGGCAGAGCAGAGTGAGTGCAGAAGCAGAGTGAAATGCGGAGCAGAGTGAGTGGAGGAGCAGAGTGAGTGGAGAAGCAGAGTGACTGTTGGAGCAGTGTGAATGGAGAAGCAGAGTGTGTAGCGCAGCAGAGTGAATGGAGCAGAGTGAGTGGCGGAGCAGAGAAAGTGGAAGAGCAGAGTGAGAGGCGGAATAAAATGAGTGGCAGAGCAGAGTGAATGGAGCAGAAGAGTTAGTGGAGAAGCAGAGTGAGAGGCGGAGCAGAGTGAGAGGAGAAGCAGAGTGAGTGGCGGAGCATAGTGAGTGGAGAAGCAGAGTGAGTGGTGAACAGTGAGTGGAGGAGCAGAGTTAGGGGCGGAGTAGAGTGAGTGGAGAATCAGAGTGAGTGGAGAAGCAGAGTGAGTGGCGGAGCAGAGTGAGTGGCGAAGCAGATTGAGTGGCGGAGCAGAGTAAGTGGAGGAGCAGAGTGAGAGGCGGAACAGAGTGAGTGGCAGAGCAGAGTGAATGGAGCAGAAGAGTTAGTGGAGAAGCAGAGTGAGAGGCGGAGCAGAGTGAGAGGAGAAGCAGAGTGAGTGGTGGAGTAGAGTGAGTGGAGAAGCAGAGTGAGTGGTGGAGAAGGGTGAGTGGAGGAGCAGAGTGAGAGGTGGAGCACAGTGAGTGGAGGAGCAGAGTGAGTGGAGGAGCAGAGTGAGTTGCTAAGCAGAGTGAGTGGAGGAGCAGACTGAGTGGCGAAGCAAAGTGAGTGGAGGAGCAGAGTGAGTGGGGTAGCAGAGTGAGAGGAGGAGCAGCGTGAAATGCGAAGCAGAGTGAGTGGAGAATCAGAGTGAGTGGAGAAGCAGAGTGAGTGGCGGAGCAGAGTGAGTGGAGAAGCAGAGTGAGTGGCAGAGCAGAGTAAGTGGAGGAGCAGAGTGAGAGGCGGAACAAAGTGAGTGGAGAAGCAGAGTGAGTGGCGGAGCAGAGTAAGTGGAGCAGCAGAGTGAGAGACGGAACAAAGTGAGCGGAGAAGCAGAGTGAGTGGAGAAGCAGAGTGAGTGGCGGAGCAGAGTGAGTGGCGAAGCAGAGTGAGTGGCGGAGCAGAGTAAGTGGAGGAGCAGAGTGAGAGGCGGAACAGAGTGAGTGGCAGAGCAGAGTGAATGGAGCAGAACAGTTAGTGGAGAAGCAGAGTGAGAGGCGGAGCAGAGTGAGAGGAGAAGCAGAGTGAGTGGTGGAGTAGAGTGAGTGGAGAAGCAGAGTGAGTGGTGGAGAAGGGTGAGTGGCTAAGCAGAGTGAGTGGAGGAGCAGACTGAGTGGCGAAGCAAAGTGAGTGGAGGAGCAGAGTGAGTGGGGAAGCAGAGTGAGATGAGGAGCAGAGTGAAATGCGAAGCAGAGTGAGTGGAGAAGCAGAGTGAGCGGAGAAGCAGAGTGAGTGGCAGAGCAGAGTGAGTGGAGAAGCAGAGTGAGTGGCAGAGCAGAGTAAGTGGAGGAGCAGAGTGAGAGGCGGAACAAAGTGAGTGGAGAAGCAGAGTGAGTGGCGGAGCAGAGTAAGTGGAGGAGCAGAGTGAGAGACGGAACAAAGTGAGTGGAGAAGCAGAGTGAGTGGCGGAGTAGAGTGAGTGGCGGAGCCGAGTGAGTGGAGAAGCAAAGTGAGAGGTGGAGCAGAGTGAGTGGCGGAGCAGAGTGAGTGTCGGAGCAGAGTGAGAGGCGGAGCAGGTTGTGTGGAGATGCAGAGAGAGTGGCAGAGCAGAATGAGTGGAGAAGCAGAGGGAGTGGCGGAGCTGAGTGTGTGGAGAAGCAGAGTTAGTGGCGGAGCAGAGTGAGTGGGGGAGCAGAGTGAGTGGAGGAGCAGAGTGAGAGGCTGAGCAGAGTGAGTGGCGAAGAAGAGTGAGATGCGGAAAAGAGTGAGTGGAGGAGCAGAGTGAGTGGAGAAGCAGAGTGACTGGCGGAGCAAAGTGAATGGAGAAGCAGAGTGTGTAGAGGAGCAGAGTGAGTGGAGAAGCAGAGTAAGTGGCGGAGCAGAGTAAGTGGAGGAGGAGAGTGAGAGGCGGAACAAAGTGAGTGGTGGAGCAGAGTGAATGGAGCAGAAGAGTGAGTCGAGAAGCAGAGTGAGAGGCGGAGCACAGTGAGAGGAGAAACAGAGTGAGTGGCTGGGCAGAGTGAGTGGAGGAGCAGAGTGAGTGGTGGAGAAGAGTGAGTGGAGGAGCAGAGTGAGTGGCGGAGCAGAGTGAGTGGAGGAGCAGAGTGAGAGGTGGAGAACAGTGAGTGGAGGAGCAGAGTGAGTAGCTAAGCAGAGTGGATGGAGGAGCAGAGTGAGTGGCGAAGCAGAGTGAGTGGAGGAGCAGAGTGAATGACGAAGCAGAGTGAGTGGCGGAGCAGAGTGAGTGGAGGAGCAGAGAGAGAGGCGGAGCAGAGTGAGATGCGGAACAGAGTGAGTGGAGAAGCGGAGTGATTGGAGAAGCTGAGTGAGTGGCGGAGCAGAGTGATTGGAAGAGCAGAGTGAGTGGAGAAGCAGAGTGAGTGGCAGAGCTGAGTAAGTGGAGGAGCAGAGTGAGAGGCGGAACAAAGTGAGTGGCGGAGCAGAGTGAGTGGAGGAGCAGAGTTAGTGGAGAAGCAGAGTGAGTGGTGGAGAAGAGTGAGTGGAGAAGCAGAGTGAGTGGAGAATAGAGTGAGTGGAGGAGTAGAGTAAGTGGAGGAGCAGAGTGAGAGGCGGAACAAAGTGAGTGGAGGAGCAGAGTGAGTGGCGGAGCACAGTGAGTGGAGGAGCAGAGTGAGTGGAGAAGCAGAGTGAATGGTGGATCAGAGTGAGTGGAGGAGCAGAGTGAGTGGAGAAGCAGAGTGAGTGGCGAAGAAGACTGAGAGGCGGAGTGGAGGAGCAGAGTGAGAGGCGGAGCAGAGTGAGAGGCGGAGCAGAGTGAGTGGCAGAGCAGAGTGAGTGTAGAAGCAGAGTGAAAGGCGGAACAGAGTGAGTGGAGGAGCACAGTGAGTGGAGAAGCAGAGTGACTGGCGGAGTAGAGTGAGCGGAGAAGCAGAGTGAGTGGTGGAGCAGAGTGAGTGGGGGAGCAGAGTGAGTGGAGGAGCAGAGTGAAAGGCGGAGCAGAGTAAGTGGCGAAGCAGAGTGAGATGAGGAACAGAGTGAGTGGAGAAGCAGAGTGAGTGGAGAAGCAGAGTGAGTGGCGGAGCAGAGTGAGTGGAGAAGCAGAGTGAGTGGCGGAGCAGAGTAAGTGGCAGAGCAGAGTGAGTGCAGAAGCAGAGTGAAATGCGGAACAGAGTGAGTGGAGGAGCAGAGTGAGTGGAGAAGCAGAGTGACTGTTGGAGCAGTGTGAATGGAGAAGCAGAGTGTGTATCGGAGCAGAGTGAATGGAGAAGCAGAGTGAGTGGCGGAGCAGAGAAAGTGGAGGAGCAGAGTGAGAGGCGGAATAGAATGAGTGGCAGAGCAGAGTGAATGGAGCAGAAGAGTTAGTGGAGAAGCAGAGTGAGTGGTGGAGAAGAGTGAGTGGAGAAGCAGAGTGAGTGGAGAACAGAGTGAGTGGCGGAGTAGAGTAAGTGGAGGAGCAGAGTGAGAGGCGGAACAAAGTGAGTGGAGGAGCAGAGTGAGTGGCGGAGCAGAGTGAGTGGAGGAGCAGAGTGAGTGGAGAAGCAGAGTGAATGGTGTAACAGAGTGAGTGGAGGAGCAGAGTGACTGGAGAAGCAGAGTGAGTGGCGAAGAAGACTGAGAGGCGGAGTGGAGGAGCAGAGTGAGAGGCGGAGCAGAGTGAGAGGCGGAGCAGAGTGAGTGGCAGAGCAGAGTGAGTGCAGAAGCAGAGTGAAAGGCGGAACAGAGTGAGTGGAGGAGCACAGTGAGCGGAGAAGCAGAGTGACTGGCGGAGTAGAGTGAGTGGAGAAGCAGAGTGAGTGGTGGAGCAGAGTGCGTGGGGGAGCAGAGTGAGTGGAGGAGCAGAGTGAAAGGCGGAGCAGAGTGAGTGGCGAAGCAGAGTGAGATGAGGAACAGAGTGAGTGGAGGAGGAGAGTGAGTGGAGAAGCAGAGTGAGTGGCGGAGCAGAGTGAGTGGCGATGCAGAGTGAGTGGCGGAGCAGAGTAAGTGGAGGAGCAGAGTGAGTGGCGGAGCAGAGTGAGTGGAGTAGCAGAGTGAGTGGTGGAGCAGAGTGAGTGGAGAAGCAGAGTGAGTGGCGGAGCAGAGTAAGTGGCAGAGCAGAGTGAGTGCAGAAGCAGAGTGAAATGCGGAACAGAGTGAGTGGAGGAGCAGAGTGAGTGGAGAAGCAGAGTGACTGTTGGAGCAGTGTGAATGGAGAAGCAGAGTGTGTATCGGAGCAGAGTGAATGGAGAAGCAGAGTGAGTGGCGGAGCAGAGAAAGTGGAGGAGCAGAGTGAGAGGCGGAATAGAATGAGTGGCAGAGCAGAGTGAATGGAGCAGAAGAGTTAGTGGAGAAGCAGAGTGAGTGGCGGAGCATAGTGAATGGAGAAGCAGAGTGAGTGGTGGAGAAGAGTGAGTGGCGGAGCAGAGTTAGGGGCGGAGTAGAGTGAGCGGAGAAGCAGAGTGAGTGGAGAAGCAGAGTGAGTGGCAGAGCAGAGTGAGTGGCGAAGCAGAGTGAGAGGCGGAGCAGAGTAAGTGGAGGAGCAGAGTGAGAGGTGGAACAGAGTGAGAGGAGAAGCAGAGTGAGTGGTGGAGTAGAGTGAGTGGAGAAGCAGAGTGAGTGGTGGAGAAGGGTGAGTGGCTAAGCAGAGTGAGTGGAGGAGCAGACTGAGTGGCGAAGCAAAGTGAGTGGAGGAGCAGAGTGAGTGGGGAAGCAGAGTGAGATGAGGAGCAGAGTGAAATGCGAAGCAGAGTGAGTGGAGAAGCAGAGTGAGCGGAGAAGCAGAGTGAGTGGCAGAGCAGAGTGAGTGGAGAAGCAGAGTGAGTGGCAGAGCAGAGTAAGTGGAGGAGCAGAGTGAGAGGCGGAACAAAGTGAGTGGAGAAGCAGAGTGAGTGGCGGAGCAGAGTAAGTGGAGGAGCAGAGTGAGAGACGGAACAAAGTGAGTGGAGAAGCAGAGTGAGTGGCGGAGTAGAGTGAGTGGCGGAGCCGAGTGAGTGGAGAAGCAAAGTGAGAGGTGGAGCAGAGTGAGTGGCGGAGCAGAGTGAGTGTCGGAGCAGAGTGAGTGGCGGAGCAGAGTGTGTGGAGATGCAGAGAGAGTGGCAGAGCAGAATGAGTGGAGAAGCAAAGTGAGTGGCGGAGCTGAGTGTGTGGAGAAGCAGAGTTAGTGGTGGAGCAGAGTGAGTGGGGGAGCAGAGTGAGTGGGGGAGCAGAGTGAGAGGCTGAGCAGAGTGAGTGGCGAAGCAGAGTGAGATGCGGAAAAGAGTGAGTGGAGGAGCAGAGTGAGTGGAGAAGCAGAGTGACTGGCGGAGCAGAGTGAATGGAGAAGCAGAGTGTGCAGAGGAGCAGAGTGAGTGGAGAAGCAGAGTAAGTGGCGGAGCAGAGTAAGTGGAGGAGTAGAGTGAGAGGCGGAACAAAGTGAGTGGCGGAGCAGAGTGAATGGAGCAGAAGAGTGAGTGGAGAAGCAGAGTGAGAGGCGGAGCAGAGTGAGAGGAGAAGCAGAGTGAGTGGCTGGGCAGAGTGAGTGTAGGAGCAGAGTGAGTGGTGGAGAAGAGTGAGTGGAGGAGCAGAGTGAGTGGCGGAGCAGAGTGAGTGGAGGAGCAGAGTGAGAGGTGGAGAACAGTGAGTGGAGGAGCAGAGTGAGTGGCTAAGCAGAGTGAGTGGAGGAGCAGAGTGAGTGGCGAAGCAGAGTGAGTGGAGGAGCAGAGTGAATGACGATGCAGAGTGAGTGGCGGAGCAGAGTGAGTGGAGGAGCAGAGAGAGAGGCGGAGCAGAGTGAGATGCGGAACAGAGTGAGTGGAGAAGCGGAGTGATTGGAGAAGCAGAGTGAGTGGCGGAGCAGAGTGAGTGGAAGAGCAGAGTGAGTGGAGAAGCAGAGGGAGTGGCAGAGCTGAGTAAGTGGAGGAGCAGAGTGAGAGGCGGAACAAAGTGAGTGGCGGAGCAGAGTGAGTGGAGGAGCAGAGTTAGTGGAGAAGCAGAGTGAGTGGTGGAGAAGAGTGAGTGGAGAAGCAGAGTGAGTGGAGAACAGAGTGAGTGGCGGAGTAGAGTAAGTGGAGGAGCAGAGTGAGAGGCGGAACAAAGTGAGTGGAGGAGCAGAGTGAGTGGCGGAGCAGAGTGAGTGGAGGAGCAGAGTGAGTGGAGAAGCAGAGTGAATGGTGGAACAGAATGAGTGGAGAAGCAGAGTGAATGGTGGAACAGAGTGAGTGGAGAAGCAGAGTGAGTGGCGAAGAAGACTGAGAGGCGGAGTGGAGGAGCAGAGTGAGAGGCGGAGCAGAGTGAGAGGCGGAGCAGAGCGAGAGGAAAAGCAGAGTGAGAGGAAAAGCAGAGTGAAAGGCGGAGCAGAGTGTGTGGAGAAGCAGAGAGAGAGGTAGAGTAGATTGAGTGGAGGCGCAGAGTGAATGACGGAGCAGAGTGAGGGGAGATGCAGAGTGAGTGGCGGAGCAGAGTGAGTGGTGGAGCAGAGTGAGTGGCGGAGCAGAGTGAATGGAGGAGAAAAATGAGTGACGGAGTAGAGTGAGTGGCGGAGCAGAGTGAGAGGTGGAGCAGAATGAGTGGAGAAGCAGAGTGAGTGGAGAAGCAGAGTGAGAGGAGAAGCATAGTGAGTGGCGGAGCAGAGTGAGTGGTGGAGCAGAGTGAGTGGAGAAGCAGAGTGAGTGGCGGAGCAGAGTAAGTGGAGGAGCAGAGTGAGTGAAGAAGCAGAGTGAGTGGTGGAGCAGAGTGAGTGGAGGAGCAGAGTGAATGGAGAAGCAGAGTGAGTGGCAGAGCAGAGTAAGTGGAGGAGCAGAGTGAGAGGCAGAACAGAGTGAGAGGAGAAGCAGAGTGAGTGGCGGAGCAGAGTGAGTGGAGGAGCAGAGTGAGTGGAGAAGCAGAATGAGTGGCGATGCAGAGTGAGTGGCGGAGCAGAGTAAGTGGAGGAGCAGAGTGAGTGGCGGAGCAGAGTGAGTGGAGTAGTAGAGTGAGTGGTGGAGCAGTGTGAGTGGAGAAGCAGAGTGAGTGGCGGAGCAGAGTAAGCGGCAGAGCAGAGTGAGTGCACAAGCAGAGTGAAATGCGGAACAGAGTGAGTGGAGGAGCAGAGTGAGTGGAGAAGCAGAGTGACTGTTGAAGCAGAGTGAATGGAGAAGCAGAGTGTGTAGCGGAGCAGAGTGAATGGAGAAGCAGAGTGAGTGGCGGAGCAGAGAAAGTGGAGGAGCAGAGAGAGAGGCGGAATAGAATTAGTGGCAGAGCAGAGTGAATGGAGCAGAAGAGTTAGTGGAGAAGCAGAGTGAGAGGCGGAGCAGAGTGAGAGGAGAAGCAGAGTGAGTGGCGGAGCAGAGTGAGTGAAGAAGCAGAGTGAGTGGTGGAGAAGAGTGAGTGGAGGAGCAGAGTGAGGGGCGGAGTAGAGTGAGTGGAGAAGCAGAGTGAGTGGAGAAGCAGAGTGAGTGGCGGAGCAGAGTGAGTGGCGAAGCAGAGTGAGTGGTGGAGCAGAGTAAGTGGAGGAGCAGAGTGAGTGGCGGAGCAGAGTGAGTGGAGTAGCAGAGTGAGTGGTGGAGCAGAGTGAGTGGAGAAGCAGAGTGAGTGGCGGAGCAGAGTAAGTGGCAGAGCAGAGTGAGTGCAGAAGCAGAGTGAAATGCGGAACAGAGTGAGTGGAGGAGCAGAGTGAGTGGAGAAACAGAGTGACTGTTGGAGCAGAGTGAATGGAGAAGCAGAGTGTGTAGCGGAGCAGAGTGAATGGAGAAGCAGAGTGAGTGGCGGAGCAGAGTAAGTGGAGGAGCAGAGTGAGAGGTGGAACAGAGTGAGTGGCAGAGCAGAGTGAATGGAGCAGAAGAGTTAGTGGAGAAGCAGAGTGAGAGGCGGAGCAGAGTGAGAGGAGAAGCAGAGTGAGTGGCGGAGTAGAGTGAGTGAAGAAGCAGAGTGAGTGGTGGAGAAGAGTGAGTGGAGGAGCAGAGTGAGGAGCGGAGCAGAGTGAGTGGCGGAACAGAGAGAGTGGAGGAGCAGAGTGAGAGGTGGAGAACAGTGAGTGGAGGAGCAGAGTGAGTGGAAGAGCAGAGTGAGTGGCTAAGCAGAGTGAGTGGAGGAGCAGACTGAGTGGCGAAGCAAGGTGAGTGGAGGAGCAGAGTGAGTGGGGAAGCAGAGTGAGAGGAGGAGCAGAGTGAAATGCGAAGCAGAGTGAGTGGAGAAGCAGAGTGAGTGGAGAAGCAGAGTGAGTGGCGGAGCAGAGTGAGTGGAGAAGCAGAGTGAGTGGCGGAGCAGAGTAAGTGGAGGAGCAGAGTGAGAGGCGGAACAAAGTGAGTGGAGAAGCAGAGTGAGTGGCGGAGCAGAGTAAGTGGAGGAGCAGAGTGTGAGACGGAACAAAGTGAGTGGAGAAGCAGAGTGAGTGGCGGAGTAGAGTGAGTGGCGGAGCCGAGTGAGTGGAGAAGCAAAGTGAGAGGTGGAGGAGAGTGAGTGGGGAGCAGAGTGAGTGTCGGAGCAGAGTGAGAGGCGGAGCAGAGTGTGTGGAGATGCAGAGAGAGTAGCACAGCAGAGTGAGTGGAGAAGCAGAGTGAGTGGCGGAGCTGAGTGAGTGGAGAAGCAGAGTGAGTGGTGGAGCAGAGTGAGTGGGGGAGCAGAGTGAGTGGGGGAGCAGAGCGAGAGGCTGAGCAGAGTGAGTGGCGAAGCAGAGTGAGATGCGGAAAAGAGTGAGTGGAGGAGCAGAGTGAGTGGAGAAGCAGAGTGACTGGCGGAGCAGAGTGAATGGAGAAGCAGAGTGTGTAGAGGAGCAGAGTGAGTGGCTAAGCAGAGTGAGTGGAGGAGCAGACTGAGTGGCGAAGCAAAGAGAGTGGAGGAGCAGAGTGAGTGGGGAAGCAGAGTGAGAGGAGGAGCAGAGTGAAATGTGAAGCAGAGTGAGTGGAGAAGCAGAGTGAGTGGCGGAGCAGAGTGAATGGAGAAGCAGAGTGAGTGGTGGAGCAGAGTAAGTGGAGTAGCAGAGTGAGAGGCGGAACAGAGTGAGTGGCAGAGCAGAGTAAATGGAGCAGAAGAGTTAGTGGAGAAGCAGGGTGAGAGGCGGAGCAGAGTGAGAGTAGAAGCAGAGTGAGTGGCGGAGCAGAGTGAGTGGCGGAGCAGAGTGAGTGGAGAAGCAGAGTGAGTGGTGGAGAAGAGTGAGTGGAGGAGCAGAGTGAGGGGCGGAGCAGAGTGAGTGGAGAAGCAGAGTGAGTGGAGAAGCAGAGTGAGTGGCGGAGCAGAGTAAGTGGAGGAGCAGAGTGAGTGGCGGAGCAGAGTGAGTGGAGTAGCAGAGTGAGTGGAGGAGCAGAGTGAGTGGAGAAGCAGAGTGAGTGGCGGAGCAGAGTAAGTGGCAGAGCAGAATGAGTGCAGAAGGAGAGTGAAATGCGGAACAGAGTGAGTGGAGGAGCAGAGTGAGTGGAGAAGAAGAGTGACTGTTGGAGCAGAGTGAATGGAGAAGCAGAGTGTGTAGCGGAGCAGAGAGAATGGAGAAGCAGAGTGAGTGGCGGAGCAGAGTAAGTGAAGGAGCAGAGTGAGAGGCGAACAGAGTGAGTGGCAGAGCAGAGTGAATGGAGCAGAAGAGTTAGTGGAGAAGCAGAATAAGAGGCGGAGCAGAGTGAGAGGAGAAGCAGAGTGAGTAGCGGAGTAGAGTGAGTGGAGAAGCAGAGTGAGTGGTGGAGAAGAGTGAGTGAAGGAGCAAAGTGAGGGGCGGAGCAGAGTGAGTGGCGGAACAGAGTGAGTGGAGGAGCAGAGTGAGAGGTGGAGCACAGTGAGTGGAGGAGCAGAGTGAGTGGAGGAGCTGAGTGAGTGGCTAAGCAGAGTGAGTGGAGGAGCAGACTGCTTGGCGAAGCAGAGTGAGTGGAGGAGCAGAGTGAGTGGGGAAGCAGAGTGAGAGGAGGAGCAGAGTGAAATGCGAAGCAGAGTGAGTGGAGAAGCAGAGTGAGTGGAGAAGCAGAGTGAGTGGCGGAGCAGAGTGAGTGGAGAAGCAGAGTGAGTGGCGGAGTAGAGTAAGTGGAGGAGCAGAGTGAGAGGCGGAACAAAGTGAGTGGAGAAGCAGAGTGAGCGGCGGAGCAGAGTAAGTGGAGGAGCAGAGTGAGAGGCGGAACAAAGTGAGTGGAGAAGCAGAGTGAGTGGCGGAGCCGATTGAGTGGAGAAGCAAAGTGAGAGGTGGAGCAGAGTGAGTGGCGGAGCAGAGTGAGTGGCAGAGCAGAGTGAGAGGCGGAGCTGAGTGTGTGGAGATGCAGAGAGAGTGGCAGAGCAGAGTGAGTGGAGAAGCAGAGTGAGTGGCGGAGCAGAGTGAGTGGAGAAGCAGAGTGAGTGGCGGAGCAGAGTGAGTAGGGGAGAAGAGTGAGTGGAGGAGCAGAGTGAGAGGCTGAGCAGAGTGAGTGGTGAAGCAGAGTGAGATGCGGAAAAGAGTGAGTGGAGGAGCAGAGTGAGTGGAGAAGCAGAGTGACTGGCGGAGCAGAGTGAATGGAGAAGCAGAGTGTGTAGAGGAGCAGAGTGAGTGGAGAAGCAGAGTATGTGGCGGAGCAGAGTAAGTGGAGGAGGAGAGTGAGAGGCTGACAGTGTGAGTGGCTGAGCAGAGTGGATGGAGCAGAAGAGTGAGAGGAGAAGCAGAGTGAGAAGCGGAGCACAGTGAGAGGAGAAGCAGAGTGAGTGGCTGGACAGAGTGAGTGGAGAAGCAGAGTGAGTGGAGGAGCAGAGTGAGAGGTGGAGCACAGTGAGTGGAGGAGCAGAGTGAGTGGCTAAGCAGAGTGAGTGGAGGAGCAGAGTGAGTGGCGAAGCAGAGTGAGTGGAGGAGGAGAGTGAATGACGAAGCAGAGTGAGTGGAGGAGCAGAGTGAGTGGCGGAGCAGAGTGAGTGGAGGAGCAGAGAGAGAGGCGGAGCAGAGTGAGATGCGGAACAGAGTGAGTGGCGGAGCAGAGTAAGTGGAGGAGCAGAGTGAGTGGCGGAGCAGAGTGAGTGGAGTAGCAGAGTGAGTGGAGTAGCAGAGTGAGTGGAGGAGCAGAGTGAGTGGCGGAGCAGAGTAAGTGGCAGAGCAGAGTGAGTGCAGAAGGAGAGTGAAATGCGGAACAGAGTGAGTGGAGGAGCAGAGTGAGTGGAGAAGAAGAGTGACTGTTGGAGCAGAGTGAATGGAGAAGCAGAGTGTGTAGCGGTGCAGAGTGAATGGGGAAGCAAAGTGAGTGGCGGAGCAGAGTAAGTGAAGGAGCAGAGTGAGAGGCGGAACAGAGTGAGTGGCAGAGCAGAGTGAATGGAGCAGAAGAGTTAGTGGAGAAGCAGAGTGAGAGGCGGAGCAGAGTGAGAGGAGAAGCAGAGTGAGTAGCGGAGTAGAGTGAGTGGAGAAGCAGAGTGAGTGGTGGAGAAGAGTGAGTGAAGGAGCAGAGTGAGGGGCGGAGCAGAGTGAGGGGTGGAGCAGAGTGAGTGGCGGAACAGAGTGAGAGGTGGAGCACAGTGAGTGGAGGAGCAGAGTGAGTGGAGGAGCAGAGTGAGTGGCTAAGCAGAGTGAGTGGAGGAGCAGACTGATTGGCGAAGCAGAGTGAGTGGAGGAGCAGAGTGAGTGGGGAAGCAGAGTGAGAGGAGGAGCAGAGTGAAATGCGAAGCAGAGTGAGTGGAGAAGCAGAGTGAGTGGAGAAGCAGAGTGAGTGGCGGAGCAGAGTGAGTGGAGAAGCAGAGTGAGTGGCGGAGCAGAGTAAGTGGAGGAGAAGAGTGAGAGGCGGAACAAAGTGAGTGGAGAAGCAGAGTGAGTGGCGGAGCAGAGTAAGTGGAGGAGCAGAGTGAGAGGCGGAACAAAGTGAGTGGAGAAGCAGAGTGAGTGGCGGAGTAGAGTGAGTGGCTTAGCCGATTGAGTGGAGAAGCAAAGTGAGAGGTGGAGCAGAGTGAGTGGCGGAGCATAGTGAGTGGCGGAGCAGAGTGAGAGGCGGAGCTGAGTGTGTGGAGATGCAGAGAGAGTGGCAGAGCAGAGTGTGTGGAGAAGCAGAGTGAGTGGCGGAGCAGAGTGAGTGGAGAAGCAGAGTGAGTGGCGGAGCAGAGTGAGTGGGGGAGAAGAGTGAGTGGAGGAGCAGAGTGAGAGGCTGAGCAGAGTGAGTGGCGAAGCAGAGTGAGATGCGGAAAAGAGTGAGTGGAGGAGCAGAGTGACTGGCGGAGCAGAGTGAATGGAGAAGCAGAGTGTGTAGAGGAGCAGAGTGAGTGGAGAAGGAGAGTATGTGGCGTAGCAGAGTAAGTGGAGGAGGAGAGTGAGAGGCAGACAGAGTGAGTGGCTGAGCAGAGTGGATGGAGCAGAAGAGTGAGTGGAGAAGCAGAGTGAGAGGCGGAGCAGAGTGAGAGGAGAAGCAGAGTGAGTGGCTGGACAGAGTGAGTGGAGAAGCAGAGTAAGTGGAGGAGCAAAGTGAGTGGAGGAGCAGAGTGAGAGGTGGAGCACAGTGAGTGGAGGAGCAGAGTGAGTGGCTAAGCAGAGTGAGTGGAGGAGCAGAGTGAGTGGCGAAGCAGAGTGAGTGGAGGAGCAGAGTGAATGACGAAGCAGAGTGAGTGGAGGAGCAGAGTGAGTGGCGGAGCAGAGTGAGTGGAGGAGCAAAGAGAGAAGCGGAGCAGAGTGAGATGCGGAACAGAGTGAGTGGAGAAGCAGAGTGATTGGAGAAGCAGAGTGAGGGGCGGAGCAGAGTGAGTGGAAGAGCAGAGTGAGTGGAGAAGCAGAGTGAGTGGAAGAGCTGAGAAAGTGGAGGAGCAGAGTGAGAGGCGGAACAAAGTGAGTGGTGGAGCAGAGTGAGTGGAGGAGCAGAGTTAGTGGAGAAGCAGAGTGAGTGGTGGAGAAGAGTGAGTGTAGAAGCAGAGTGAGTGAAGAACAGAGTGAGTGGCGGAGTAGAGTAAGTGGAGGAGCAGAGAGAGAGGCGGAACAAAGTGAGAGGAGGAGCAGAGTGAGTGGCGGAGCAGAGTGAGTGGAAGAGAAGAGTGAGTGGAGAAGCAGAGTGAATGGTGGAACAGAGTGAGTGGAGGAGCTGAGTGAGTGGAGAAGCAGACTGAGTGGCGAAGAAGACTGAGAGGCGGAGTGGAGGAGCAGAGTGAGAGGCGGAGCAGAGTGAGAGGCGGAGCAGACTGAGTGGAAAAGCAGAGTGAGAGGAAAAGCAGAGTGAAAGGCGGAGCAGAGTGAGTGGAGAAGCAGAGTGAGAGGTGGAGCAGATTGAGTGGAGGGGCAGAGTGAATGGCGGAGCAGAGTGAGGGGAGAAGCAGAGTGAGTGGCGGAGCAGAGTGAGTGGTGGAGCAGAGAGAGTGGCGGAGCAGAGTGAGTGGAGGAGAAAAATGAGTGACGGAGCAGAATGAGTGGCGGAGCAGAGTGAGAGGCGGAGCAGAATGAGTGGAGAAGCAGAGTGAGTGGAGAAGCAGAGTGAGAGGAGAAGCAGAGTGAGTGGCGGATCAGAGTGAGTGGCAGAGCAGAGTGAGAGGAGAAGCAGAGTGAGTGGCGGAGCAGAGTGAGTGGCTGAGCAGAGTGGATGGAGCAGAAGAGTGAGTGGAGAAGCAGAGTGAGAGGCAGAGCAGAGTGAGAGGAGAAGCAGAGTGAGTGGCTGGGCAGAGTGAGTGGAGAAGCAGAGTGAGTGGTGGAGAAGAGTGAGTGGAGGAGCAGAGTGAGTGGCGGAGCAGAGTGAGTGGAGGAGCAGAGTGATAAGCTAAGCAGAGTGAGTGGAGGAGCAGAGTGAGTGGCGAAGCAGAGTGAGTGGAGGAGCAGAGTGAATGACGAAGCAGAGTGAGTGGAGGAGCAGAGTGAGTGGCGGAGCAGAGTGAGTGGAGGAGCAGAGAGAGAGGAGGAGCAGAGTGAGATGCGGAAAAGAGTGAGTGGAGAAGCAGAGTGATTGGAGAAGCAGAGTGAGTGGCGGAGCAGAGTGAGTGGAAGAGCTGAGTAAGTGGAGGAGCAGAGTGAGTGGAGGAGAAAAATGAGTGACGGAGCAGAGTGAGTGGCGGAGCAGAGTGAGAGGCGGAACAGAATGAGTGGAGAAGCAGAGTGAGTGGAGAAGCAGAGTGAGAGGAGAAGCAGAGTGAGTGGCGGATCAGAGTGAGTGGCAGAGCAGAGTGAGAGGAGAAGCAGAGTGAGTGGCGGAGCAGAGTGAGAGGAGGAGCAGAGTGAGTGGCGGAGCAGAGTCAGAGGTGGAGCAGAGTGAGTGGAGAAGCAGAGAGAGTGGCGGAGCAGAGTGAGTGGTGGAGCAGAGTGAGTGGCAGAGCAGAGTGAGTGGGGAAGCAGAGTAAGAGGCGGAACAGAGTGAGAGGCGGAAGAGAGTGGAGGAGCAGAGTGAGTGGAGAACAGAGTGACTGGCGGAGCAGAGTGAATGGAGAAGCAGAGTGTTTAGCGGAGCAGAGTGAGTGGAGAAGCAGAGTGAGTGGAGGAGCAGAGTGAGTGGAGGAGCAGAGTAAGAGGCGGAACAGGGTAAGTTGCGGAGCAGAGTGAATGGAGGAGCAGAGTGAGTGGAGGAGCAGAGTGAGTGGAGGAGCAGAGTGAGAGGCGGAGCCGAGGGAGTGGAGAAGCAGAGTGAGTGGCGGAGCAGAGTGAGAGGCGGAGCAGAGTGAGTGGAGGAGCAGAGTGAGAGGCGGAGAAGAGTGAAAGGCGGAGCAGAATGAGTGGAATAGCAGAGTCAGAGGCGGAGCAGATTGAGTGGAGAAGCAGAGTGAGAGGTGGAGCAGAGTGAGTGGAGAAGCAGAGTGAGTGGAGAAGCAGAGTGAGTGGCGGAGCAGAGTGAGTGGAGGAGCAGAGTGAGTGGAGAAGCAGAGTGAGTGGCAGAGTAGAGTGAGTGGTGGAGCAGAGTGAGAGTCGGAGCAGAGTGAGGGGAAAAGCAGAGTGAGTGGAAAAGCAGTGTGAGAGGCGGAGCGGAGTGAGTGGAGAAACAGATTGAGAGGTGGAGCAGAGTGAGTGGCAGAGCAGAGTGAGTGGCGGAGCAGAGTGAGAGGCGGATCAGAGTGAGTGGAGGTGCCGAGTGAGTGGCGGAGCAGAGTGAGTGGAGGAGCAGAGTGAGTGGAGAAGCAGAGTGACAGGTTGAGCAGAGTGAGTGGAGGAGCAGAGTGAGTGGCGGAGCAGAGTGAGTGGAGTAGCAAAATGAGTGACGGAGCAGAGTGAGTGGCGGAGCAGAGTGAGAGGCGGAGCAGAGTGAATGGAGAAGCAAAGTGAGTAGAGAAGCAGAGTGAGATGCGGAACAGAATGAGTGGAGAAGCAGAGTGAGTGGAGAAGCAGAATGAGTGGAGAAGCAGAGTGAGTGGTAGAGCAGAGTGAGTGGAGGAGCAGAGTGAATGTAGAAGCAGAGTGAGGGGCAGAGCAGAGTAAGTGGAGGAGAAGAGTGAGAGGCGGAACAGGGTAAGTGGCGGAGCAGAGTGAATGGAGGAACATAGTGAGTGGCAGAGCAGAGTGATTGGCGGAGCAGAGTGAGTGGAGGAGCAGAGTGAGTGGAGAAGTAGAGTGAGTGGCGGAGCACAGTGAGAGGCAGAGCAGAGAGAGTGAAGGAGCAGAGTGAGTTGAGGAGTAGAGTGAGAGGCGGACCAGAGTGAGTGGAAAAGCAGAGTGAGTGGAAAAGCAGAGTGAGAGGAGGAGCAGAGTGAGTGGAGAAGCAGAGTGAGAGGTGTAGCAGAGTGAGAGATGTAGCAGAGTGAGTGGAGGAGCAGAGTGAGAGGTGGAGCAGAGTGAGTGGAGGAGCAGAGTGAGAGGCGGAGCCGAGGGAGTGGAGAAGCAGAGTGAGTGGCGGAGCAGAGTGAGAGGCGGAGCAGAGTGAGTGGAGTAGCAGAGTGAGAGGCGGAGAAGAGTGAAAGGCGGAGCAGAATGAGTGGAATAGCCGAGTGAGAGGCGGAGCAGATTGAGTGGAGAAGCAGAGTGAGAGGTGGAGCTGAGTGAGTGGAGAAGCAGAGTAAATGGCGGAGCAGAGTGAGTGGAGAAGCAGAGTAAGTGGAGAAGCAGAGTGAGTGGCGGAGCAGAGTGAGTGGAGGAGCAGAGTGAGTGGAGAAGCAGAGTGACAGGTTGAGCAGAGTGAGTGGAGGAGCAGAGTGAGTGGCGGAGCAGAGTGAGTGGAGTAGCAAAATGAGTGACGGAGCAGAGTGAGTGGCGGAGCAGAGTGAGAGGCGGAGCAGAATGAGTGGAGAAGCAGAGTGAGTGGAGAAGCAGAGTGAGTGGTAGAGCAGAGTGAGTGGAGGAGCAGAGTGAATGTAGAAGCAGAGTGAGGGGCAGAGCAGAGTAAGTGGAGGAGCAGAGTGAGTGGAGAAGTAGAGTGAGTGGCGGAGCAGAGTGAGTGGAGAATCAGAGTGAGCGGTGGAGCAGAGTGAGTGGAGAAGCAGAGTGAGTGGAGGAGCAGAGTGAGAAGTGGAGCAGAGTGAGTGGCGGAGCAGAGTGAGTGGAGAAGCAGAGTGACTGGCGGAGCAGAGTAAATGGAGAAGCAGAGTGTGTAGCGGAGCAGAGTAAGTGGAGAAGCAGAGTGAGAGGTGTAGCAGAGTTAGTGGAGGAGCAGAGTGAGAGGAGGAGCAGAGTGAGTGGAGGAGCAGAGTGAGAGGCGGAGCCGAGTGAGTGGAGAAGCAGAGTGAGTGGCGGAGCAGAGTGAGAGGCGGAGCAGAGTGAGTGGAGTAGCAGAGTGAGAGGTGGAGAAGAGTGAAAGGCGGAGCAGAATGAGTGGAATAGCAGAGTGAGAGGCGGAGCAGATTGAGGGAAGAGGCAGAGTGAAAGGTGGAGCAGAGTGAGTGGAGAAGCAGAGTAAATGGCGGAGCAGAGTGAGTGGAGAAGCAGAGTGAGTGGCGGAGCAGAGTGAGTGGAGGAGCAGAGTGAGTGGAGAAGCAGAGTGAGTGGCAGAGTAGAGTGAGTGGTGGAGCAGAGTGAGAGGCAGAGCAGAGTGAGAGGCGGAGCAGAGTGAGGGGAAAAGCAGAGTGAGTGGAAAAGCAGTGTGAGAGGCGGAGCAGAGTGAGTGGAGAAACAGATTGAGAGGTGGAGCAGAGTGAGTGGCAGAGCAGAGTGAGTGGCGGAGCAGAGTGAGAGGCGGAGCAGAGTGAGTGGAGGTGCCGAGTGAGTGGCGGAGCAGAGTGAGTGGAGGAGCAGAGTGAGTGGAGAAGCAGAGTGCCAGGTTGAGCAGAGTGCGTGGAGGAGCAGAGTGAGTGGCGGAGCAGAGTGAGTGGAGTAGCAAAATGAGTGACGTAGCAGAGTGAGTGGCGGAGCAGAGTGAGAGGCGGAGCAGAGTGAATGGAGAAGCAAAGTGAGTAGAGAAGCAGAGTGAGATGCGGAACAGAATGAGTGGAGAAGCAGAGTGAGTGGAGAAGCAGAATGAGTGGAGAAGCAGAGTGAGTGGTAGAGCAGAGTGAGTGGAGGAGCAGAGTGAATGTAGAAGCAGAGTGAGGGGCAGAGCATAGTAAGTGGAGGAGAAGAGTGAGAGGCGGAACAGGGTAAGTGGCGGAGCAGAGTGAATGGAGGAGCAGAGTAAGTGGAGAAGCAGAGTGAGAGGCGGAGCAGAGTGAAAGGAGAAGCAAAGTGAGTGGCGGAGCAGAGTGAGTGGAGATGCAGAGAGAGTGGCAGAGCAGAGTGTGTGGAGAAGCAGAGTGAGTGGCGGAGCAGAGTGAGTGGAGAAGCAGAGTGAGTGGCGGAGCAGAGTGAGTGGGGGAGAAGAGTGAGTGGAGGAGCAGAGTGAGAGGCTGAGCAGAGTGAGTGGCGAAGCAGAGTGAGATGCGGAAAAGAGTGAGTGGAGGAGCAGAGTGACTGGCGGAGCAGAGTGAATGGAGAAGCAGAGTGTGTAGAGGAGCAGAGTGAGTGGAGAAGGAGAGTATGTGGCGTAGCAGAGTAAGTGGAGGAGGAGAGTGAGAGGCAGACAGAGTGAGTGGCTGAGCAGAGTGGATGGAGCAGAAGAGTGAGTGGAGAAGCAGAGTGAGAGGCAGAGCAGAGTGAGAGGAGAAGCAGAGTGAGTGGCTGGACAGAGTGAGTGGAGAAGCAGAGTAAGTGGAGGAGCAAAGTGAGTGGAGGAGCAGAGTGAGAGGTGGAGCACAGTGAGTGGAGGAGCAGAGTGAGTGGCTAAGCAGAGTGAGTGGAGGAGCAGAGTGAGTGGCGAAGCAGAGTGAGTGGAGGAGCAGAGTGAATGACGAAGCAGAGTGAGTGGAGGAGCAGAGTGAGTGGCGGAGCAGAGTGAGTGGAGGAGCAGAGAGAGAAGCGGAGCAGAGTGAGATGCGGAACAGAGTGAGTGCAGAAGCAGAGTGATTGGAGAAGCAGAGTGAGGGGCGGAGCAGAGTGAGTGGAAGAGCAGAGTGAGTGGAGAAGCAGAGTGAGTGGAAGAGCTGAGAAAGTGGAGGAGCAGAGTGAGAGGCGGAACAAAGTGAGTGGTGGAGCAGAGTGAGTGGAGGAGCAGAGTTAGTGGAGAAGCAGAGTGAGTGGTGGAGAAGAGTGAGTGTAGAAGCAGAGTGAGTGAAGAACAGAGTGAGTGGCGGAGTAGAGTAAGTGGAGGAGCAGAGAGAGAGGCGGAACAAAGTGAGAGGAGGAGCAGAGTGAGTGGCGGAGCAGAGTGAGTGGAAGAGAAGAGTGAGTGGAGAAGCAGAGTGAATGGTGGAACAGAGTGAGTGGAGGAGCTGAGTGAGTGGAGAAGCAGACTGAGTGGCGAAGAAGACTGAGAGGCGGAGTGGAGGAGCAGAGTGAGAGGCGGAGCAGAGTGAGAGGCGGAGCAGACTGAGTGGAAAAGCAGAGTGAGAGGAAAAGCAGAGTGAAAGGCGGAGCAGAGTGAGTGGAGAAGCAGAGTGAGAGGTGGAGCAGATTGAGTGGAGGGGCAGAGTGAATGGCGGAGCAGAGTGAGGGGAGAAGCAGAGTGAGTGGCGGAGCAGAGTGAGTGGTGGAGCAGAGAGAGTGGCGGAGCAGAGTGAGTGGAGGAGAAAAATGAGTGACGGAGCAGAATGAGTGGCGGAGCAGAGTGAGAGGCGGAGCAGAATGAGTGGAGAAGCAGAGTGAGTGGAGAAGCAGAGTGAGAGGAGAAGCAGAGTGAGTGGCGGATCAGAGTGAGTGGCAGAGCAGAGTGAGAGGAGAAGCAGAGTGAGTGGCGGAGCAGAGTGAGGGGAGAAGCAGAGTGAGTGGCGGAGCAGAGTGAGTGGTGGAGCAGAGAGAGTGGCGGAGCAGAGTGAGTGGAGGAGAAAAATGAGTGACGGAGCAGAATGAGTGGCGGAGCAGAGTGAGAGGCGGAGCAGAATGAGTGGAGAAGCAGAGTGAGTGGAGAAGCAGAGTGAGAGGAGAAGCAGAGTGAGTGGCGGATCAGACTGAGTGGCAGAGCAGAGTGAGAGGAGAAGCAGAGTGAGTGGCGGAGCAGAGTGAGTGGCTGAGCAGAGTGGATGGAGCAGAAGAGTGAGTGGAGAAGCAGAGTGAGAGGCAGAGCAGAGTGAGAGGAGAAGCAGAGTGAGTGGCTGGGCAGAGTGAGTGGAGAAGCAGAGTGAGTGGTGGAGAAGAGTGAGTGGAGGAGCAGAGTGAGTGGCGGAGCAGAGTGAGTGGAGGAGCAGAGTGATAAGCTAAGCAGAGTGAGTGGAGGAGCAGAGTGAGTGGCGAAGCAGAGTGAGTGGAGGAGCAGAGTGAATGACGAAGCAGAGTGAGTGGAGGAGCAGAGTGAGTGGCGGAGCAGAGTGAGTGGAGGAGCAGAGAGAGAGGAGGAGCAGAGTGAGATGCGGAACAGAGTGAGTGGAGAAGCAGAGTGATTGGAGAAGCAGAGTGAGTGGCGGAGCAGAGTGAGTGGAAGAGCTGAGTAAGTGGAGGAGCAGAGTGAGTGGAGGAGAAAAATGAGTGACGGAGCAGAGTGAGTGGCGGAGCAGAGTGAGAGGCAGAACAGAATGAGTGGAGAAGCAGAGTGAGTGGAGAAGCAGAGTGAGAGGAGAAGCAGAGTGAGTGGCGGATCAGAGTGAGTGGCAGAGCAGAGTGAGAGGAGAAGCAGAGTGAGTGGCGGAGCAGAGTGAGAGGAGAAGCAGAGTGAGTGGCGGAGCAGAGTCAGAGGTGGAGCAGAGTGAGTGGAGAAGCAGAGAGAGTGGCGGAGCAGAGTGAGTGGCGGAGCAGAGTGAGTGGCAGAGCAGAGTGAGTGGAGAAGCAGAGTAAGAGGCGGAACAGAGTGAGAGGCGGAAGAGAGTGGAGGAGCAGAGTGAGTGGAGAAACAGAGTGACTGGCGGAGCAGAGTGAATGGAGAAGCAGAGTGTTTAGCGGAGCAGAGTGAGTGGAGAAGCAGAGTGAGTGGAGGAGCAGAGTGAGTGGAGGAGCAGAGTAAGAGGCGGAACAGGGTAAGTTGCGGAGCAGAGTGAATGGAGGATCAGAGTGAGTGGAGGAGCAGAGTGAGTGGAGGAGCAGAGTGAGAGGCGGAGCCGAGGGAGTGGAGAAGCAGAGTGAGTGGCGGAGCAGAGTGAGAGGCGGAGCAGAGTGAGTGGAGGAGCAGAGTGAGAGGCGGAGAAGAGTGAAAGGCGGAGCAGAATGAGTGGAATAGCAGAGTCAGAGGCGGAGCAGATTGAGTGGAGAAGCAGAGTGAGAGGTGGAGCAGAGTGCGTGGAGAAGCAGAGTAAATGGCGGAGCAGAGTGAGTGGAGAAGCAGAGTGAGTGGAGAAGCAGAGTGAGTGGCGGAGCAGAGTGAGTGGAGGAGCAGAGTGAGTGGAGAAGCAGAGTGAGTGGCAGAGTAGAGTGAGTGGTGGAGCAGAGTGAGAGTCGGAGCAGAGTGAGGGGAAAAGCAGAGTGAGTGGAAAAGCAGTGTGAGAGGCGGAGCGGAGTGAGTGGAGAAACAGATTGAGAGGTGGAGCAGAGTGAGTGGCAGAGCAGAGTGAGTGGCGGAGCAGAGTGAGAGGCGGAGCAGAGTGAGTGGAGGTGCCGAGTGAGTGGCGGAGCAGAGTGAGTGGAGGAGCAGAGTGAGTGGAGAAGCAGAGTGACAGGTTGAGCAGAGTGAGTGGAGGAGCAGAGTGAGTGGCGGAGCAGAGTGAGTGGAGTAGCAAAATGAGTGACGGAGCAGAGTGAGTGGCGGAGCAGAGTGAGAGGCGGAGCAGAGTGAATGGAGAAGCAAAGTGAGTAGAGAAGCAGAGTGAGATGCGGAACAGAATGAGTGGAGAAGCAGAGTGAGTGGAGAAGCAGAATGAGTGGAGAAGCAGAGTGAGTGGTAGAGCAGAGTGAGTGGAGGAGCAGAGTGAATGTAGAAGCAGAGTGAGGGGCAGAGCAGAGTAAGTGGAGGAGAAGAGTGAGAGGCGGAACAGGGTAAGTGGCGGAGCAGAGTGAATGGAGGAACATAGTGAGTGGCAGAGCAGAGTGATTGGCGGAGCAGAGTGAGTGGAGGAGCAGAGTGAGTGGAGAAGTAGAGTGAGTGGCAGAGCACAGTGAGAGGCAGAGCAGAGAGAGTGAAGGAGCAGAGTGAGTTGAGGAGTAGAGTGAGAGGCGGACCAGAGTGAGTGGAAAAGCAGAGTGAGTGGAAAAGCAGAGTGAGAGGAGGAGCAGAGTGAGTGGAGAAGCAGAGTGAGAGGTGTAGCAGAGTGAGAGATGTAGCAGAGTGAGTGGAGGAGCAGAGTGAGAGGTGGAGCAGAGTGAGTGGAGGAGCAGAGTGAGAGGCGGAGCCGAGGGAGTGGAGAAGCAGAGTGAGTGGCGGAGCAGAGTGAGAGGCGGAGCAGAGTGAGTGGAGTAGCAGAGTGAGAGGCGGAGAAGAGTGAAAGGCGGAGCAGAATGAGTGGAATAGCCGAGTGAGAGGCGGAGCAGATTGAGTGGAGAAGCAGAGTGAGAGGTGGAGCTGAGTGAGTGGAGAAGCAGAGTAAATGGCGGAGCAGAGTGAGTGGAGAAGCAGAGTAAGTGGAGAAGCAGAGTGAGTGGCGGAGCAGAGTGAGTGGAGGAGCAGAGTGAGTGGAGAAGCAGAGTGACAGGTTGAGCAGAGTGAGTGGAGGAGCAGAGTGAGTGGCGGAGCACAGTGAGTGGAGTAGCAAAATGAGTGACGGAGCAGAGTGAGTGGCGGAGCAGAGTGAGAGGCGGAGCAGAGTGAATGGAGAAGCAAAGTGAGTAGACAAGCAGAGTGAGATGCGGAACAGAATGAGTGGAGAAGCAGAGTGAGTGGAGAAGCAGAGTGAGTGGTAGAGCAGAGTGAGTGGAGGAGCAGAGTGAATGTAGAAGCAGAGTGAGGGGCAGAGCAGAGTAAGTGGAGGAGCAGAGTGAGTGGAGAAGTAGAGTGAGTGGCGGAGCAGAGTGAGTGGAGAATCAGAGTGAGCGGTGGAGCAGAGTGAGTGGAGAAGCAGAGTGAGTGGAGGAGCAGAGTGAGAAGTGGAGCAGAGTGAGTGGCGGAGCAGAGTGAGTGGAGAAGCAGAGTGACTGGCGGAGCAGAGTAAACGGAGAAGCAGAGTGTGTAGCGGAGCAGAGTAAGTGGAGAAGCAGAGTGAGAGGTGTAGCAGAGTTAGTGGAGGAGCAGAGTGAGAGGAGGAGCAGAGTGAGTGGAGGAGCAGAGTGAGAGGCGGAGCCGAGTGAGTGGAGAAGCAGAGTGAGTGGCGGAGCAGAGTGAGAGGCGGAGCAGAGTGAGTGGAGTAGCAGAGTGAGAGGTGGAGAAGAGTGAAAGGCGGAGCAGAATGAGTGGAATAGCAGAGTGAGAGGCGGAGCAGATTGAGGGAAGAGGCAGAGTGAAAGGTGGAGCAGAGTGAGTGGAGAAGCAGAGTAAATGGCGGAGCAGAGTGAGTGGAGAAGCAGAGTGAGTGGCGGAGCAGAGTGAGTGGAGGAGCAGAGTGAGTGGAGAAGCAGAGTGAGTGGCAGAGTAGAGTGAGTGGTGGAGCAGAGTGAGAGGCAGAGCAGAGTGAGAGGCGGAGCAGAGTGAGGGGAAAAGCAGAGTGAGTGGAAAAGCAGTGTGAGAGGCGGAGCAGAGTGAGTGGAGAAACAGATTGAGAGGTGGAGCAGAGTGAGTGGCAGAGCAGAGTGAGTGGCGGAGCAGAGTGAGAGGCGGAGCAGAGTGAGTGGAGGTGCCGAGTGAGTGGCGGAGCAGAGTGAGTGGAGGAGCAGAGTGAGTGGAGAAGCAGAGTGACAGGTTGAGCAGAGTGAGTGGAGGAGCAGAGTGAGTGGCGGAGCAGAGTGAGTGGAGTAGCAAAATGAGTGACGTAGCAGAGTGAGTGGCGGAGCAGAGTGAGAGGCGGAGCAGAGTGAATGGAGAAGCAAAGTGAGTAGAGAAGCAGAGTGAGATGCGGAACAGAATGAGTGGAGAAGCAGAGTGAGTGGAGAAGCAGAATGAGTGGAGAAGCAGAGTGAGTGGTAGAGCAGAGTGAGTGGAGGAGCAGAGTGAATGTAGAAGCAGAGTGAGGGGCAGAGCATAGTAAGTGGAGGAGAAGAGGGAGAGGCGGAACAGGGTAAGTGGCGGAGCAGAGTGAATGGAGGAGCAGAGTAAGTGGAGAAGCAGAGTGAGAGGCGGAGCAGAGTGAAAGGAGAAGCAAAGTGAGTGGCGGAGCAGAGTGAGTGGAGAAGCAGAGTGAGTGGCAGAGCAGAGTGATTGGCGGAGCAGAGTGAGTGGAGAAGCAGAGTGAGTGGAGAAGCAGAGTGAGTGGCGGAGCAGAGTGAGTGGAGGAGCAGAGTGAGTGGAGAAGCAGAGTGAGTGGCAAAGTAGAGTGAGTGGTGGAGTGGAGTGAGAGGCAGAAAAGAGTGAGAGGCGGAGCAGAGTGAGGGGAAAAGCAGAGTGAGTGGAAAAGCAGTGTGAGAGGCGGAGCAGAGTGAGTGGAGAAACAGATTGAGAGGTGGAGCAGAGTGAGTGGCGGAGCAGAGTGAGTGGCAGAGCAGAGTGAGTGGCGGAGCAGAGTGAGAGGCGGAGCAGAGTGAGTGGAGGTGCCGAGTGAGTGGCGTAGCAGAGTGAGTGGAGGAGCAGAGTGAGTGGAGTAGCAAAATGAGTGACGGAGCAGAGTGAGTGGCGGAGCAGAGTGAGAGGCGGAGCAGAGTGAATGGAGAAGCAAAGTGAGTAGAGAAGCAGAGTGAGATGCGGAACAGAATGAGTGGAGGAGCAGAGTGAATGTAGAAGCAGAGTGAGGGGCAGAGCAGAGTAAGTGGAGGAGCAGAGTGAGTGGAGAAGTAGAGTGAGTGGAGAATCAGAGTGAGTGGTGGAGCAGAGTGAGTGGAGAAGCAGAGTGAGTGGAGGAGCAGAGTGAGAAGTGGAGCAGAGTGAGTGGCGGAGCAGAGTGTGTGGAGAAGCAGAGTGACTGGAGGAGCAGAGTGAATGGAGAAGCAGAGTGTATAGCGGAGCAGAGTAAGTGGAGAAGCAGAGTGAGTGGCGGAGCAGAGTAAGTAGAGGAGCAAAGTGAGAGGCGGAACAGAGTGAGTGGCGGAGCAGAGTGAATGGAGGAGAAGAGTGAGTGGCGAAGCAGACTGAGAGGCGGAGTAGAGTGAGTGGAGAAGCAGAGTGAGTGGCGGAGCAGAGTGAGTGGAGAAGCAGAGTGAGTGGAGGAGCAGAGGGAGAGGTGGAGCAGAATGAGTGGAGGAACAGAGTGAGTGGAGGAGCAGAGTGAGAGGCGGAGCAGAGTGAGAGGTGGAGCAGAGTGAGTGGAGGAGCAGAGTGAGAGGAGGAGCAGAGAGAAGTGGAGCAGAGTGAGAGGTGGAGCAGAGTGACTAGAGGAGCAGAGTGAGGGGTGGAGCAGAGTGAGTGGAGGAGCAGAGTGAGAGATGGAGCAGAGTGAGAGGTGGAGCAGAGTGAGTGGAGGAGCAGAGTGAGAGGTGGAGCAGATTGAGTGGAGAAGCTGAGTAAGAGGTGGAGCAGTGTGAGTGGTGGAGCAGAGTGACTGGAGGAGCAAAGTGAGAGGCAGAGTAAGTGGAGAAGCAGAGTGAGAGGTGGGGCAGAGTGAGTGGAGGAGCAGAGTGAGAGGTGGAGCAGAGGGAGAGGTGGAGCTGATTGAGTGGAGGAGCACAGTGAAAGGTGGAGCAGAGTGAGTGGAGGAGCAGAGTGAGTGGCGGAGCAGAGTGAGTGGCAGAGTAAAGTGAGTGGAAAAGCAGAGAGAGAGGAAAAGCAGAGTGAGTGGCGAAGTAGACTGAGAGGCGGAGCAGAGTGAGTGGAGAAGCAGAGTGAGTGGCAGAGCAGAGTGAGTGGAGAAGCAGAGTGAGTGGAGGAGCAGAGTGAGAGGTGGAGCAGAATTAGTGGAGGAGCAGAGTGAGTGGAGGAGCAGAGTGAGAGGGGGAAGAGAGTGAGAGGTGGAGCAGAGTGAGTGGAGGAGCAGAGTGAGTGGAGAAGCAGAATGAGTGGCGGAGCAGAGTTAGAGGCGGAGCTGAGTGAGTGGAGGAGCAGAGTGAGAGGTGGAGCAGAATTAGTGGAGGAGCAGAGTGAGTGGAGGAGCAGACTGAGAGGGGGAAGAGAGTGAGAGGTGGAGCAGAGTGAGTGGAGGAGCAGAGTGAGAGGAGGAGCAGAGAGAGGTGGAGCAGAGTGAGAGGTGGAGCAGAGTGACTGGAGGAGCAGAGTGAGGGGTGGAGCAGAGTGAGTGGAGGAGCAGAGTGAGAGGTGGAGCAGATTGAGTGGAGAAGCAGAGTGAGAGATGGAGCAGAGAGAGTGGAGGAGCAGAGTGAGTGGAGGAGCAAAGTGAGAGGCAGGGCCGAGTAAGTGGAGAAGCAGAGTGAGAGGTGGAGCAGAGTGAGTGGAGGAGCAGAGTGAAAGGTGGAGCAGAGTGAGAGGTGGAGCAGAGTGAGTGGAGGAGCACAGTGAGAGGTGGAGCAGAGAGAGTGGAGGAGCAGAGTGAGTGGCAGAGTAAAGTGAGTGGAAAAGCAGAGTGAGTGGAAGAGCAGAGTGAGTGGAGGAGCAGAGTGAGTGGAGAAGCAGAGTGAGTGGCGGAGCAGAGTTAGAGGCGGAGCAGAGTGAGTGGAGGAGCAGAGTGAAAGGTGGAGCAGAGTGAGAGGAGGAGCAGAGTGAGTGGAAAAGCAGAGTGAGTGGAGAAGCAGAGTGAGTGGCGGAGCAGAGTGAGTGGCGGAGCAGAGTGAGTGGAGGAGCAGAGTGAGAGGCGGAGCAGAGTGAGTGGAAAAGCAGAGTGAGTGGCGGAGCAGAGTGACAGGCTGAGCAGAGTGAGTGGAGGAGCAGAGTGAGAGGCGGAGCAGAGTGAGAGGCGGAGCAGAGTGAGTGGAAAAGCAGAGTGAGAGGCGGAGCAGAGTGAGAGGAGAAGCAGAGTGAGAGGTGTAGCAGAGTGCATGGAGGAGCAGAGTGAGAGGTGGAGCAGAGTGATTAGAGGAGCAGAGTGAGTGGAGGAGGAAAGTGAGAGGCGGAGCAGAGTGAGTGGAGAAGCAGAGTGAGTGGAGAAGCAGAGTGAGTGGCGGAGCAGAGTGAGAGGCGGAGCAGAGTATGTGGAGAAGCAGAGTGAGAGGTGGAGCAGAGTGAGAGGAGGAGCAGAGTGAATGGCGGAGCAGAGTGAGTGGAGAAGCAGAGTGACTGGCGGAGCAGAGTGAATGGAGAAGCAGAGTGTGTTAGCGGAGCAGAGTGAGTGGAGAAGCAGAATGAGTGGCGGAGCAGAGTAAGTGGAGGAGCAGAGTGAGAGGCGGAATAGAGTGAGTGGCAGGGCAGAGTGAATGGAGGAGCAGAGTAAGTGGAGAAGCAGAGTGAGAGGAGGAGCAGAGTGTGCGGAGAAGCAGAGTCAGTGGCGGAGCAGAGTGAGTGGAGCAGCAGAGTGAGTGGCGGAGCAGAGTGAGTGGAGAAGCAGAGTGAGCGGCGGAGCAGAGTGAGAGGCGGAGAAGAGTGAGTGGAGAAGCAGAATGAGTGGTGGAGCAGAGTGAGAGGTGGAGCAGAGTGAGTGGAGGAGCAGAGTGAAAGGTGTAGCAGAGTGAGAGGTGGAGCAGAGTTAGCGGTGGAGCAGAGTGAGTGGAGAAGCAGAGTGAGTGGAGAAGCAGAGTGAGTGGCGGAGCAGAGTGAGAGGCGGAGCAGAGAGAGAGGCGGAGCAGAGTGAGTGGAGAAGCAGAGTGAGAGGTGGAGCAGAGTGAGAGGAGGAGCAGAGTGAGTCGTGGAGCAGAGTGAGTGGAGGAGTAGAGTGAGAGGTGGAGCAGAGTGAGTGGAGTAGCAGAGTGAGTGGCAGAGCAGAGTGAGAGGCGGAGCAGAGTGAGTGGAGAAGCAGAGTGAGTGGCGGAGCAGAGTGAAAGGCGGAGCAGAGTGAGTGGAGAAGCAGAGTGAGAGGTGGAGCAGATTGAGTGGAGGGGCACAGTAAATGGCGGCGCAGAGTGAGGGGAGAAGCAGAGTGAGCGGTGGAGCAGAGTGAGTGGTGGAGCAGAATGAGTGGCGGAGCAGAGTGAGTGGAGGAGAAAAATGAGTGACGGAGCAGAGTGAGTGGCGGAGCAGAGTGATAGGCGGAGCAGAATGAGTGGAGAAGCAGAGTGAGTGGAGAAGCAGAGTGAGTGGCAGAGCAGAGCGAGTGGCATAGCAGAGTGAGAGGAGACGCAGAGTGAGTGGCGGAGCAGAGTGAGAGGAGGAGCAGAGTGAGTGGCGGAGCAGAGTCAGTGGTGGAGCAGAGTGAGTGGAGAAGTAGAGTGAGTGGCGGAGAAGAGTGAGTGGCGGAGCAGAGTGAGTGGCAGAGCAGAGTGAGTGGAGAAGCAGAGTAAGAGGCGGAACAGAGTGAGAGGCGGAAGAGAGTGAGTGGAGGAGCAGAGTGAGTGGCGGAACAGAGTGAGTGGAGAAGCAGAGTGACTGGCAGAGCAGAGTGAGAGGAGGAGCAGAGTGAGTGGCGGAGCAGAGTCAGTGGTGGAGCAGAGTGAGTGGAGAAGTAGAGTGAGTGGCGGAGCAGAGTGAGTGGCGAAGCAGAGTGAGTGGAGAAGCAGAGTAAGAGGCGGAACAGAGTGAGAGGCGGAACAGAGTGAATGGAGAAGCAGAGAGTGTAGCGGAGCAGAGTGAGTGGAGAAGCAGAGTGAGTGGAGAAGCAGAGTGAGTGGAGGAGCAGAGTGAGTGGAGGAGCAGAGTAAGAGGCGGAACAGGGTAAGTGGCGGAGCAGAGTGAATGGAGGAGCAGAGTGAGTGGAGAAGCAGATTGAGAGGCGGAGCAGAGTGAGTGGAGAAGCAGAGTGAGTGGCGTAGCAGAGTGAGTGGAGAAGCAGAGTGAGTGGCGTAGCAGAGTGAGTGGAGGAGCTGAGTGAGTGGAGAAGCAGAGTGAGTGGCGGAGCAGAGTGAGAGGCGGAGCAGAGTGAGTGACGGAGCAGAGTGAGTGGAGGAGCAGAGTGAGAGGCTGACCAGAGTGAGTGGAAAAGCAGAGTGAGTGGAAAAGCAGAGTGAGAGGAGGAGCAGAGTGAGTGGAGAGGCAGAGTGAGAGGTGTAGCAGAGTGAGTGGAGGAGCAGAGTGAGAGGAGGAGCAGAGTGAGTGGAGGAGTAGAGTAAGTGGAGGAGCAGAGTGACAGTGGTAGAGGAGAGTGAGTGGAGAAGCAGAGTGAGTGGCGGAGCAGAATGAGAGGCGGAGCAGAGTGAGTGGAGGAGCAGAGTAAGAGGAGGAGCAGAGTGAGTGGAGGAGCAGAGTGAGTGGAGGAGCAGAGTGAGAGGCGGAGAAGAGTGAGAGGTGGAGAAGAGTGGAGAAGCAGAGTGAGAGGTGGAGCAGAGTGAGAGGTGGAGCAGAGCAAGAGGTGGAGCAGAGTGAGTGGAGGGGCAAAGTAAGAGGTGGAGTAGAGTGAGTGGCGTAAGCAGAGTGAGTGGAGAAGCAGAGTGAGAGGCGGAACAGAGTGAGAGGCGGAACAGAGTGAGTGGAGGAGCAGAGTGAGTGGCAGAACAGAGTTAGTGGAGAAGCAGAGTGAGTGACGGAGCAGAGTGAGAGGAGGAGCAGAGTGAGTGGCGGAGCAGAGACAGTGGTGGAGCAGAGTGAGTGGAGAAGCAGAGTGAGTGGCGGAGCAGAGTGAGTGGCAGAGCAGAGTGAGTGGAGAAGCAGAGGGAGAGGCGGAACAGAGAGAGTGGAGGAGCAGAGTGAGTGGCGGAACAGAGTGAGTGGAGAAGCAGAGTGACTGGCGGAGCAGAGGGAATGGAGAAGCAGAGTGTGTAGCGGAGCAGAGTGAGTGGAGAAGCAGAGTGAGTGGCGGAGCAGAGTAAGTGGAGGAGAAGAGTGAGAGGCGGAACAGGGTAAGTGGCGGAGCAGAGTGAATGGAGGAGCACAGTAAGTGGAGAAGCAGAGTGAGAGGCAGAGCAGAGTGAAAGTAGAAGCAAAGTGAGTGGCGTAGCAGAGTGAGTGGAGAATCAGAGTGAGTGGCGGAGCAGAGTGAGTGGAGGAGCAGAGTGAGTGGAGAAGTAGAGTGAGTGGCAGAGCAGAGTGAGAGGAGGAGCAGAGTGAGTGGAGCAGCAGAGTGAGTGGAGGAGTAGAGTGAGAGGCGGACCAGAGTGAGTGGAAAAGCAGAGTGAGTGGAAAAGCAGAGTGAGAGGAGGAGCAGAGTGAGAGGAGGAGCAGAGTGAGAGGTGTAGCAGAGTGAGTGGAGGAGCAGAGTGAGTGGAGGAGCAGAGTGAGAGGTGGAGCAGAGTGAGTGGAGGAGCAGAGTGAGAGGTGGAGCAGAGTGAGTGGAGAAGCAGAGTGAGTGGCGGAGCAGAGTGATAGGCGGAGCAGAGTGAGTGGAGGAGCAGAGTGAGAGGCGGAGAACAGTGAAAGGCGGAGCAGAATGAGTGGAAAAGCAGAGTGAGAGGCGGAGCAGATTGAGTGGAGAAGCAGAGTGAGAGGTGGAGCAGAGTGATTGGAGGAGCAGAGAGAGAGGTGGAGCAGAGTGAGTGGAGGAGCAGAGTAAGAGGTGGAGCAGAGTGAGTGGAGGAACAGAGTGAGTGGCGGAGCAGAGTGAGAGGCGGAGGAGAGTGAGTGGAGAAGCAGAGTAAATGGCAGAGCAGAGTGAGTGGAGAAGCAGAATGAGTGGCGAAGCAGAGTGAGTGGAGGAGCAGAGTGAGTGGCGGAGCAGAGTGAGTGGCGGAGGAGAGAGAGAGGCAGAGCAGAGTGAGTGGAGGAGCAGAGTGAGTGGCGGAGCAGAGTGAGAGGCGGAGCAGAGTGAGTGGAGAAGCAGAGTAAATGGCGGAGCAGAGTGAGTGGCAGAGCAGAGTGAGAGGTGGAGCAGAGTGAGTGGAGGAGCAGAGTGAGTGGAGAAGCAGAGTGAGTGGCAGAGTAGAGTGAGTGGTGGAGCAGAGTGAGAGGCAGAGCAGAGCGAGAGACGGAGCAGAGTGAGGGGAAAAGCAGAGTGAGTGGAAAAGCAGTGTGAGAGGCGGAGCAGAGTGAGTGGAGAAACAGATTGAGAGGTGGAGCAGAGTGAGTGGTGGAGCAGAGTGAGTGGCAGAGCAGAGTGAGTGGCAGAGCAGAGTGAGTGGCGGAGCAGAGTGAGAGGCGGAGCAGAGTGAGTGGAGGTGCCGAGTGAGTGGTGGAGCAGAGTGAGTGGAGGAGCAGAGTGAGTGGAGAAGCAGAGTGACAGGTTGAGCAGAGTAAGTGGAGGAGCAGAGTGAGTGGCGGAGCAGAGTGATTGGAGTAGCAAAATGAGTGACGGAGCCGAGTGAGTGGCGGAGCAGACTGAGAGGCGGAGCAGAGTGAATGGAGAAGCAAAGTGAGTAGAGAAGCAGAGTGAGATGCGGAACAGAATGAGTGGAGAAGCAGAGTGAGTGGAGAAGCAGAATGAGTGGAGAAGCAGAGTGAGTGGTAGAGCAGAGTGAGTGGAGGAGCAGAGTGAATGTAGAAGCAGAGTGAATGTAGAAGCAGAGTGAGGGGCAGAGCAGAGTAAGTGGAAGAGCAGAGAGAGGAGGAACAGAGTGAGTGGAGGAGCAGAGTGAGTGGAGAATCAGAGTGAGTGGTGGAGCAGAGTGAGTGGAGAGGCAGAGTGAGTGGAGTAGCAGAGTGAGAAGTGGAGCAGAGTGAGTGGCGGAGCAGAGTGAGTGGAGAAGCGGAGTGACTGGCGGAGCAGAGTGAATGGAGAAGCAGAGTGTGTAGCGGAGCAGAGTAAGTTGAGAAGCACAGTGAGTGGCGGAGCAGAGTGAATGGAGGAGCAGAGTGAGTGGCGAAGCAGACTGAGAGGCGGAGCAGAGTGAGTGGAGAAGCAGAGTGAGTGGCGGAGCAGAGCGAGTGGAGAAGCAGAGTGAGTGGAGGAGCAGAATGAGTGGAGGAGCAGAGTCAGTGGAGGAGCAGAGTGAGAGGCGGAGCAGAGTGAGAGGTTGAGCAAAGTGAGTGAAGGAGCAGAGTGAGAGGAGGAGCAGAGTGAGGGGTGGAGCAGAGTGAGTGGAGGAGCAGAGTGAGAGGTGGAGCAGAGTGAGTGGAGGAGCAGAGTGAGAGGTGGAGCAGATTGAGTCGAGAAGCAGAGAGAGAGGTGGAGCAGAGTGAGTGGAGGAGCAGAGTGAGTGGAGGAGCAAAGTGAGAGGCGGAGCAGAGTAAGTGGAGAAGCAGAGTGAGAGGTGGAGCAGAGTGAGTGGAGGAGCAGAGTGAGAGGTGGAGCAGAGGGAGAGGTGGAGCAGAGAGTGGAGGAGCACAGTGAGAGGTGGAGCAGAGTGAGTGGAGGAGCAGAGTGAGTGGCGGAGCAGAGTGAGTGACAGAGTAAAGTGAGTGGAAAAGCAGAGAGAGAGGAAAAGCAGAGTGAGTGGCGAAGCAGACTGAGAGGAGGAGCAGTGTGAGTGGAGAAGCAGAGTCAGTGGCGGAGCAGAGTGAGTGGAGAAGCAGAGTGAGTGGAGGAGCAGAGTGAGAGGTGGAGCAGAGTGAGTGGAGGAGCAGAGTGAGAGGCGGAGCAGAGTGAGAGGTGGAGTAGAGTGAGTGGAGGAGCAGAGTGAGAGGAGGAGCAGAGAGAGGTGGAGCAGAGTGAGTGGAGGAGGAAAGTGAGAGGCGGAGCAGAGTGAGTGGAGAAGCAGAGTGAGTGGAGAAGAAGAGTGAGTCGCGGAGCAGAGTGAGAGGCGGAGCAGAGTGAGAGGTGGAGCAGAGTGAGTGGAGAAGCAGAGTGACTGGCGGAGCAGAGTGAATGGAGAAGCAGAGTGTGCTAGCGGAGCAGAGTGAGTGGAGAAGTAGAATGAGTGGCGGAGCAGAGTAAGTGGAGGAGCAGAGTGAGAGGTGGAACAGAGTGAGTGGCAGGGCAGAGTGAATGGAGGAGCAGAGTGAGTGGAGAAGCAGAGTGAGAGGAGGAGCAGAGTGTGTGGAGAAGCAGAGTCAGTGGCGGAGCAGAGTGAGTGGAGCAGCAGAGTGAGTGGCGGAGCAGAGTGAGTGGAGAAGCAGAGTGAGCGGCGGAGCAGAATGAGTGGAGGAGCAGAGTGAGTGGAGGAGCAGAGTGAGTGGAGGAGCAGAGTGAGAGGCGGAGCAGAGTGAGAGGTGGAGTAGAGTGAGTGGAGGAGCAGAGTGAGAGGAGGAGCAGAGAGAGGTGGAGCAGAGTGAGAGGTGGAGCAGAGTGACTGGAGGAGCAGAGTGACTGGAGGAGGAAAGTGAGAGGCGGAGCAGAGTGAGTGGAGAAGCAGAGTGAGTCGCGGAGCAGAGTGAGAGGTGGAGCAGAGTGAGAGGAGGAGCAGAGTGAGTGGTGGAGCAGAGTGAGTGGAGAAGCAGAGTGACTGGCAGAGCAGAGTGAATGGAGAAGCAGAGTGTGTTAGCGGAGCAGAGTGAGTGGAGAAGCAGAATGAGTGGAGAAGCAGAGTGAGTGGTAGAGCAGAGTGAGTGGAGGAGCAGAGTGAATGTAGAAGCAGAGTGAATGTAGAAGCAGAGTGAGAGGCAGAGCAGAGTAAGTGGAAGAGCAGAGAGAGAGGAGGAACAGAGTGAGTGGCGGAGCAGAGTGAGTGGAGAATCAGAGTGAGTGGTGGAGCAGAGTGAGTGGAGAGGTAGAGTGAGTGGAGGAGCAGAGTGAGAAGTGGAGCAGAGTGAGTGGCGGAGCAGAGTGAGTGGAGAAGCGGAGTGACTGGCGGAGCAGAGTGAATGGAGAAGCAGAGTGTGTAGCGGAGCAGAGTAAGTTGAGAAGCAGAGTGAGTGGCGGAGCAGAGTGAATGGAGGAGCAGAGTGAGTGGTGAAGCAGACTGAGAGGCGGAGCAGAGTGAGTGGAGAAGCAGAGTGAGTGGCGGAGCAGAGCGAGTGGAGAAGCAGAGTGAGTGGAGGAGCAGAATGAGTGGAGGAGCAGAGTCAGTGGAGGAGCAGAGTGAGAGGCGGAGCAGAGTGAGAGGTTGAGCAGAGTGAGTGAAGGAGCAGAGTGAGAGGAGGAGAAGAGTGAGGGGTGGAGCAGAGTGAGTGGAGGAGCAGAGTGAGAGGTGGAGCAGAGTGAGTGGAGGAGCAGAGTGAGCGGTGGAGCAGATTGAGTCGAGAAGCAGAGTGAGAGGTGGAGCAGATTGAGTCGAGAAGCAGAGAGAGAGGTGGAGCAGAGTGAGTGGAGGAGCAGAGTGAGTGGAGAAGCAGAGTGAGAGGTGGAGCAGAGTGAGTGGAGGAGCAGAGTGAGAGGTGGAGCAGAGGGAGAGGTGGAGCAGAGAGTGGAGGAGCACAGTGAGAGGTGGAGCAGAGTGAGTGGAGGAGCAGAGTGAGTGGCGGAGCAGAGTGAGTGGCAGAGTAAAGTGAGTGGAAAAGCAGAGAGAGAGGAAAAGCAGAGTGAGTGGCGAAGCAGACTGAGAGGCGGAGCAGAGTGAGTGGAGAAGCAGAGTCAGTGGCGGAGCAGAGTGAGTGGAGAAGCAGAGTGAGTGGAGGAGCAGAGTGAGAGGTGGAGCAGAGTGAGTGGAGGAGCAGAGTGAGAGGCGGAGCAGAGTGAGAGGTGGAGTAGAGTGAGTGGAGGAGCAGAGTGAGAGGAGGAGCAGAGAGAGGTGGAGCAAAGTGAGTGGAGGAGGAAAGTGAGAGGCGGAGCAGAGTGAGTGGAGAAGCAGAGTGAGTGGAGAAGAAGAGTGAGTCGCGGAGCAGAGTGAGAGGCGGAGCAGAGTGAGAGGTGGAGCAGAGTGAGTGGAGAAGCAGAGTGACTGGCGGAGCAGAGTGAATGGAGAAGCAGAGTGTGCTAGCGGAGCAGAGTGAGTGGAGAAGCAGAATGAGTGGCGGAGCAGAGTAAGTGGAGGAGCAGAGTGAGAGGTGGAACAGAGTGAGTGGCAGGGCAGAGTGAATGGAGGAGCAGAGTGAGTGGAGAAGCAGAGTGAGAGGAGGAGCAGAGTGTGTGGAGAAGCAGAGTCAGTGGCGGAGCAGAGTGAGTGGAGCAGCAGAGTGAGTGGCGGAGCAGAGTGAGTGGAGAAGCAGAGTGAGCGGCGGAGCAGAATGAGTGGAGGAGCAGAGTGAGTGGAGGAGCAGAGTGAGTGGAGGAGCAGAGTGAGAGGCGGAGCAGAGTGAGAGGTGGAGTAGAGTGAGTGGAGGAGCAGAGTGAGAGGAGGAGCAGAGAGAGGTGGAGCAGAGTGAGAGGTGGAGCAGAGTGACTGGAGGAGCAGAGTGACTGGAGGAGGAAAGTGAGAGGCGGAGCAGAGTGAGTGGAGAAGCAGAGTGAGTCGCGGAGCAGAGTGAAAGGCGGAGCAGAGTGAGAGGTGGAGCAGAGTGAGAGGAGGAGCAGAGTGAGTGGTGGAGCAGAGTGAGTGGAGAAGCAGAGTGACTGGCGGAGCAGAGTGAATGGAGAAGCAGAGTGTGTTAGCGGAGCAGAGTGAGTGGAGAAGCAGAATGAGTGGCGGAGCAGAGTAAGTGGAGGAGCAGAGTGAGAGGCGGAACAGAGTGAGTGGCAGGGCAGAGTGAATGGAGGAGCAGAGTGAGTGCAGAAGCAGAGTGAGAGGAGGAGCAGAGTGTGTGGAGAAGCAGTGTCAGTGGCGGAGCAGAGTGAGTGGAGCAGCAGAGTGAGTGGTGGAGCAGAGTGAGTGGAGAAGCAGAGTGAGCGGAGGAACAGAGTGAGGGGAGAAGCAGAGTGAGAGGTGGAGCAGAGTGCGTGGAGGAGCAGAGTGAGAGGTGGAGCAGAGTGAGTGGAGGAGCAGCGTGACTGGAGGAGCCGAGTGAGATGTGGAGCAGAGTGAGTGGAGAAGAAGAGTGAGTGGCAGAGCAGAGTGAGCATGGAGCAGAGTGAGTGGAAAAGCAGAGTGAGTGGAAAAGCATTGTGAGAGGCGGAACAGAGTGAGTGGAGAAGCAGAGTGAGAGGTGGAGCAGAGTGAGTGGAGGAGCAGAGTGAGAGGTGGAGCAGAGGGAGAGGTGGAGCAGAGAGTGGAGGAGCACAGTGAGAGGTGGAGCAGAGTGAGTGGAGGAGCAGAGTGAGTGGCGGAGCAGAGTGAGTGGCAGAGTAAAGTGAGTGGAAAAGCAGAGAGAGAGGAAAAGCAGAGTGAGTGGCGAAGCAGACTGAGAGGAGGAGCAGTGTGAGTGGAGAAGCAGAGTCAGTGGCGGAGCAGAGTGAGTGGAGAAGCAGAGTGAGTGGAGGAGCAGAGTGAGAGGTGGAGCAGAGTGAGTGGAGGAGCAGAGTGAGAGGCGGAGCAGAGTGAGAGGTGGAGTAGAGTGAGTGGAGGAGCAGAGTGAGAGGAGGAGCAGAGAGAGGTGGAGCAGAGTGAGTGGAGGAGGAAAGTGAGAGGCGGAGCAGAGTGAGTGGAGAAGCAGAGTGAGTGGAGAAGAAGAGTGAGTCGCGGAGCAGAGTGAGAGGCGGAGCAGAGTGAGAGGTGGAGCAGAGTGAGTGGAGAAGCAGAGTGACTGGCGGAGCAGAGTGAATGGAGAAGCAGAGTGTGCTAGCGGAGCAGAGTGAGTGGAGAAGTAGAATGAGTGGCGGAGCAGAGTAAGTGGAGGAGCAGAGTGAGAGGTGGAACAGAGTGAGTGGCAGGGCAGAGTGAATGGAGGAGCAGAGTGAGTGGAGAAGCAGAGTGAGAGGAGGAGCAGAGTGTGTGGAGAAGCAGAGTCAGTGGCGGAGCAGAGTGAGTGGAGCAGCAGAGTGAGTGGCGGAGCAGAGTGAGTGGAGAAGCAGAGTGAGCGGCGGAGCAGAATGAGTGGAGGAGCAGAGTGAGTGGAGGAGCAGAGTGAGTGGAGGAGCAGAGTGAGAGGCGGAGCAGAGTGAGAGGTGGAGTAGAGTGAGTGGAGGAGCAGAGTGAGAGGAGGAGCAGAGAGAGGTGGAGCAGAGTGAGAGGTGGAGCAGAGTGACTGGAGGAGCAGAGTGACTGGAGGAGGAAAGTGAGAGGCGGAGCAGAGTGAGTGGAGAAGCAGAGTGAGTCGCGGAGCAGAGTGAGAGGTGGAGCAGAGTGAGAGGAGGAGCAGAGTGAGTGGTGGAGCAGAGTGAGTGGAGAAGCAGAGTGACTGGCAGAGCAGAGTGAATGGAGAAGCAGAGTGTGTTAGCGGAGCAGAGTGAGTGGAGAAGCAGAATGAGTGGAGAAGCAGAGTGAGTGGTAGAGCAGAGTGAGTGGAGGAGCAGAGTGAATGTAGAAGCAGAGTGAATGTAGAAGCAGAGTGAGAGGCAGAGCAGAGTAAGTGGAAGAGCAGAGAGAGAGGAGGAACAGAGTGAGTGGCGGAGCAGAGTGAGTGGAGAATCAGAGTGAGTGGTGGAGCAGAGTGAGTGGAGAGGTAGAGTGAGTGGAGGAGCAGAGTGAGAAGTGGAGCAGAGTGAGTGGCGGAGCAGAGTGAGTGGAGAAGCGGAGTGACTGGCGGAGCAGAGTGAATGGAGAAGCAGAGTGTGTAGCGGAGCAGAGTA